>NC_135764.1:4285766-4461078 GCF_052425735.1 Oculina patagonica
TGAGAAGCCTGACGAAAACTGCGAAAGTTACGAAAATTACGATTTTTACGAAATTAACGAAAATTTACGAAAATTCGCTACGGGTTTACGAAAATTACGAAAATTCGCTACGTGACCAGACAACCTTGGTCTGAGAAGCCTGACGAAAATTACGGTTTTTACAAAATTAACGAAAATTATGAAAATTCGCTAAGTGTCACCAAGGACAAGGTCGATTGAAAACTCAATTTATAGTTGACTTACAAATCTCGCCAGAACTACAGTTTCATTCAAATCTCCGTTCCAGTTAAAAAGCTGAATATTGCAGACAGTGCTTAATTCAAAATAATAACTAATGACGCAGAATTTAAACATTACGTGTTCTTGTTTAGCTGAAGAAAAAGAATTGTACAAAAATTATAACACACGTGTGCACGTGCTGAGTCAACCAAGATGCTAATTACGCCTTTTAAATAACGTTGTTGGTGTGGCCTTTAACGTCTTTATTAATATCACCGCCATTCGACGAGGAAAGAATTGTTTGCTCGAAAACAAACATGCAATCTATCCTGTAAAGATGCGCTGTCAGCGAGAGGCCTTTGAAATATACGAAAGTCGCCAAACAAAAATATGCGAAAGTCGCCAAACGGAATTGTTTATACAGTGGAACCCCGATATAACGATATGCCAAGGGGGCAGTAAAATTATATCGTTATATCGAGGAATCGTTATATGATATCGGGGTTCCGTCCCATACATTTTACTATTGCTGGGACATAACATATTCATCGTTATATCGGGAATATCGTTATATCGAAGATCGTTATATCGGGGTTCCAGTGTATGAACAGAACAATAGCTTGCCCGTGCGTTGTGCATCATGTAAATTTCTTAGCCGTCCTCTGCAAAACAACAACGGACACACGCAAGCAGTCTTCACACTGAGACGGAATCCTGGAAGGCTAAAAAGTCCTTCGATTTAAAACAAATATAGCAGAATGCTCAAGAAAGAGACTAAAGGAAATCAAAACACCACGCGCTCTTTTGTTAACTCTCTCTTTTGTTAAATGCAGAACGTTATTGTTACTTTTGTGGCTTCGATAAACACCAGTTCAGTGGATACTGTGTTAGAAATAGCTCAACTTTCTCGATTTACTTCCGTACTGGGAAATTTACTTCCGCTTTGACCTAAGAGCATGCGCTTTAAAAAGCGGCAGACCAAGGTTTTACCTGAAATCGACCTGAAATCAGTCAATACACGGATCCAGAGTTTCAGACTTCCGGTCCAAATTCAAAGGAAAAGTGAGAACATTGCAAAACACAATAGCCTTAATAAGTCTCACTTATTAAGCGGAAGTCTGAAACTCTGGATCCGTGTATTCCAGTTTCCCAGAGTCCGTCCCGTGCCGCTGACCGACGGACTCTGGGCTCGTGATTGGGAATTTTCCGACAATTTTTCCGAGCACCCTACGATTATGAAGGCCTAAAAAAGGCATTTTTCAACTTGCAATTTCTCTGCGATGCAATGTCCGATTACTTTGAAACTTTGGGATATGTTTATTTGGCTCATAATAAACACATGGGCAAAAAATAACAAAAATCGAAAATTCTGCTCATTTGACCTTTAAATGCTTAAGTTCTATATAAGGATTGTATATAGTTTTAATAAACAATTATTGTTCTTGCTTACTTTAATTGAACTTCCTTTGGACAAAAGTGGGTCCGGTCATAATCTTAAAAGACAGAAGTAGACAAAGAAATGTTCACAAACAACAATGGTGTATTAAATAACGTTGTTTGACATACTGTCAAATTCCAAAATTAAGCCCTGGGTTTATTTTTGTGCAGCGTCCCTTTCATCGTCATATATACTCGAATAAGCGCCGCGGCACTTATTCGACGGTGGCACTTATTCAAGGGCAATGCCACAAAGAATCTAATCTTTTAAAGTTATCGAAAATAGCGTCTTCTGATTGTCAGTATTCGTTACAGAACTGTGAATCGTAAGAATGTTGGATAGAAAAGTAATGAACGAGCAGTAAAACCATCACTGTGAACTGCAATACATCGCTTTTGATGAAAAGAAATGCCCAAGTTTGTTTAAGAGTTGCTTTGTTGTGCAGTTTTAAGTACATAAAACGGAATTCCTCGAATAAGCACCGCATAGGGGACTGGGGCGCTTATTCGGGGGCGGCACTTATTCGAGTGAATACGGTAGTGTGGGCAAGAGAAAGTCGAAACTGTGGGGGCTTCTCGCTTTCGCTTCAACTTTTCTTCGCCGAATGTTTCATCATAAACTTTCATCCTTTACTTACCTAAACCACATTCACCTACAGCTACAACTTTTCCTTTATTTTCTTGGGCAACAGCAATGAGTCGGTGAAGATAGTCACTTGGGTCTTGGCCATCTTGTTCAAATTCACTGCAACGAGTGGGATGGCAGCCAACAGTGCAGTGGAAAGATTCTACAGGAGACAAAAGACAAGGAAGTCAGTTTCTCAGTGGCCAGATGGGATATTGGAGGGGACTGAACTGAGATTCATCAGTGCCAACACTTATTTGCATCATAGCACAAAGTCAGGCCGGTCTGGAGGTATCCTCCCACAGAAAATTTTGAAAAAATAGGTTATCTGAGACAGCATTTCGTGCGTTTGATGACAGTTGGTTAGGAAAAAGGCAGGTAAAAATGAAGGTAACAACGATAATAATTCTGGTACATTTTGAAATTCAAATCGCATTTTTCAAAACACAACCTTGAAAACGTAACGTATTATTTAGCTAACAATGACGGCAGTACATAAAAGGAAGACAGGAAAAAAGATAGGTTTTTTTCATTTCAGTGTCAATTGGTAATTACACAAATCAGCCAGAGTTGGTTTGTTGATCTCTTAGCATTAGCACTGTGGCAAGCTCCAACCTTCTTGGGTGCTTCCGAGCCCAAAAACTGTACTCATTCTCCTCCCTTTTTGGTAGAGCCTGGGAATATTTATGGCACTTCGAACGGTTCGACAATGAAGGTCGATGAAGGACATTAAATAGAATGTATCGTTGAAACTAACCTAGGATCACCGTCACAATTTGTTCTAAAATATACCACGCAAATCTACAAATGGTGGACCTTCACGTGCACCTCAAAGGACCATATTGAATGTGAATAGTATCTTACCGGTAAATTATATATTTTAACCCATTGACTCCCGGAGATTTTTGAAAAACCGCATTTTTTTGGACGTTTTTGACATTTTCTCGTCATTTATGAGCTAATTAGGCTTCGAACTACTCAAAAAGTCACTTGCAATCTGAAAGTTAAGCGTGCCTAATTCTTTCCACAATCATCGGATTTTAGGTCACTGTGGTTCAGGCATGAGCACAAATCACAATTTTTACCACTCTAGGCTTTTCGTTTTTCATTTTTTTTTTCTTGCCTTTCCTTTTTTCTCCTTTTTTTAATCTTTTTGTTGCAGTTGTTGGCCTATAACTGGGCTTGCTTTTAGTTTAGGAGTTTTCAAGAAAGTGCCATCCAAACAGGAAATACTGGCCACTGAAAAGCCATGGGTGGCTGAGGCAAATTCCCCTACGAGTTTTTCACTAAAATCTTAAAGCATTTTTGTGAGTATTTCAAGCACAATTGACCCAATCACTCTATTTGGGGCATCATCGAACAGAGCTTTTCCTCCTGCAGAGTTTTAGTGTAAGTGATGCCTTTTTTGATCAAAGATGATGACGTCACAAGTGGAAAAAAGAGCAATGATCGTCAAGGTCGGTTTAGGCCGGCACAGGAGCCAATGGCCGGGTTAATATATCTTTTCACAATAAGCGGACTGCCAAGGCTCGTGGGGGACGCACCCATCGCACCCCCCTTTCTACGGGCCTGTAAGTCACAAAACAAATAAAAATATATATTCTTAACTGATTACCATTTGTTTTTGCAAGCTCCAATGCATTCTGACTCTCTGATAAATTTCCTGCTGTAATTATCATCTACAACAAAAACAAAGACTAAAATGTCAGTGAAGACGTGGTTCTTACAGACAGGGGTGGGAAGTACTTCCGAGAGTACTTCCACTAGGGTTTTCAGTAATATTCTATAGTCATAGGTTGTAAGTGGCTGACATGAGTGTGAAATGTGCGAACATGAGGGTTAGGGGGTACAGGGGCATAACTCCCAGGAAATTTTTAAAATTGTATTCTGAAATGACGTATTTAGCGCATTTACGTGAGACCTTGTCAGTGAGTACTGCTACCCAACCCAAAATTTTACAGTCATCCATCACCAGTCCCTGACTTGGAACCCCCAGGGGAAGAGAAGGAGAGGTCGCCCCAAAAACAGCTGGCGTCCCGACACGGAAGCAGAGCTAAAGTTAATGGGTTTCGCTTGGCAAGATGTTGTGCGGAAAGCCCAAGGTCAAGCTCGCTGGCGAGCTGTTGTCAATGGCCTATGCTCCACCTGGAGCGATGGGCCTAAGTAAGTAAGTATCACCTTTTGTACACCAGTGTTAGTTGCTCTCTTTAGAACCTCTGTGAAATCATCTGCAAAAAAGTAATAACAGAAGCTGTTAATGGTTACAATTAATGTAAGAACTGATTAGAATCTAGTCTGAGCATATTTTGTTTTCAAATTAAATGAAGGAGGATTTTATACTGACATTTTTAAACTTTACTGTTCAAAATTTACAATGTGTCCATGGTTCCAGAAAATGTCCATACTCCCCCCACAGACGGGATTGGAAATTCCTAGGGGTGCTGGGATGGGGACTCAAAGGCGAAAAGCTTTAAGAGAATGTATGAGGCTTACGGTAAATATTGGAATTTCCAGAGGGGTGGAGGGGTTTTAGAAAAAATCCCTTCTGTTGGGGAGGTATGAATAATTTATGCAGCTACACAATATGACTTGGCGTATTACCGTATTTTCTCGTTAAACGTCTGGCCCAGAATAAAAGCCGGGTCTCCAAGCTGTATTTAAAAATAAACCCCTTAAACATATATTAAAGGTTTAAAAGGCTTTCCAGAAATAATGTCTATATATAAAGCTGTTTCTTGGAAACAGGGCTTGAATAAACTGCTGGAATCAAATAAATGCCGGTGCTATCAGGCCAAGTTTGAAATAAACACAGGGGGTGTTAAATTGAGAAAATACGGTAACTTTATTATCTTTTTTCAGAGACGTTAATAGTTCAAACACTTAAATCCACTGGATGATTTTGGATGTCAAATTGCTGACTTAAGATTTAGTGAAAGAAAATTCTTATGGCCAAACTTGCCTGTATGAGATTGCTTTCCATGATAAATTCCTTTGAACATAGAATCTAGGAGAAAATAGAATGTTGTTGTATGTGTTTAATAGTGACTTAACGTACCCTTGGTGTACAAGCAAATTCATACCCCACTATGCTAAAAGGGAGCATGGGGGGACTGAAGGGACTCTCACAAAGGTTTTGTTTTAATGTGGTTGCCATGGCAATGCCAAAAATATGGAAAAACAGTTGATGCATCAAAATGTTGACGAGGGATGAATGAACAGCTACTGGAAGTTTAGTGTCACAGAAGATATCTCCTTTTTAAAATTTCGAAAAATCCTTGGAAGGGGGTGGTATCCACTTTTTACATGACTGAGGGTTATGTTGTTGTTGTTGTTGTTGTTTTAATTAATGCTGAAACATTGCTTTTTAGTTTGTTGTGAAGTTCAAGTGTTAAAATCCACTCAGACACTTAATGTATTGGGGTAGGAAGGGGGGGTGCAGGATGGCAGAATCTTGAAAAATGAGGTGAGAGGACAGGACATGCCCACCCCAAGACCAAGCCCCACCCCCCCCCCCCCCCCAAGCTCCCCTCTCAACTCCACAAAAATTTATCACGCGATGAACAATGACTGCAATTATTAATTAACAGTTTCTCGATTACCCACTTAGAACTAAAGTAAAGAAGTGGGTAATATGAAACGTCTACAGTTTCTTAAAGCTTACCTGTTAAATTCACTCCGATGTCTTTGAAAATGAAGATGAGTTGCAAATAAAAATATGGATTGAAAACATTAGTTCACCTTTTTCATACAGCAACACGCAAAAAATAATGTCAAAAGCTAAGCATAAAAAAAGAGCAAATGATTTAAATAGACATCAGAAATAAAACAGACCAATGAAACGAAGCGAACTGGCCGCCATCTTGCGAATCATGAATGCTGCTACACTCTATGTTCAGTTACACGAAGGCAAAATGACCGCTGATTACACGTTGTTCAGATGCGCAAGAGAGAGCGTCCAGGGAAGGGTCCCTAGGGAGCATTTGGTAACCTGGGAGAAGACAGCTCATTGGAACTCAGTGGTAAGTTTTTTCGTAATCTACTTTTGATGATAGCATTCTACTCGATTTTTCTCCGCAATGCAGAAGTTAGAAAGGCCATACCGTCGTTCAATGCCTGAATCGAACGCTTGTTTGTTTGTCTAGCGCTGTTCAAATATATATTTCCTTTCTGTACTCGAAAGTCTCGCTGAGTTTAACCTTCGATTACGCATATTTACGGCGTCCGTTTTGTTTTTCGTTGCTCGTGCTTGTACTTAGACTATAAGTTTATGCAACTCTGTGTTTGTATGTTATTTTTGTGTGGTTTTCGTCGGCTTAAGGGAATAGATTTATGTTTCTGTCACCAGATTGATGCAGGTGTCAATTTCTGTACGGGAAGCTATAACATCACAGGAACTAGCTAGAACGACACAGAAGTCTGATCATGCATTCTTATTCAGTGAAGCGCAGTTTGTGCTAGCAAAAATTTTCAAGAAGCCGGCGACTCTTATATTCAGCCGTCAAGGAAACAAGGCGATATTTCTTCAGCTTGACTAATACTAACATATCTGTGTGCTAATATTTGGTAAATTTGTTTTCAAGTATTTTAGTTCAGTTGCATAGCACCCGGCTTGCTGACGCATCGTCCAGAAATAGTTCTATTTCTGCTGCGTTGATCCACGACATGAAGTGCCTAGCTTTATTCCTGTTTGTCGGAGTTTTTCTGCCGTGTTTTTACCTCGAATGCAAAGGTAAGCAGCCGGTATTGGCAGTCTTAAGTTAGATTTCGTTTGTCAGTAGCTAGCGCTGTCATCAAATCATATTTCCACAAAAATATCCTTGGCGAACTATTACATAAGCATAAGCACTTACTGCGAAGAATTTTTCCGTTCCAGAAGGGAATGTGTAATGACTAAGCGTTTTAAATTTGTAAACTTCCTTCCGTATGTAACAACAAAGTCATTGCCTTTTAATTTTAGTACACAAGTCCCCACAAAGTGAGGCGTTTTAAAATAAAATTTTTTGCTGATTAATTTATGCTAAAATTGTCGAGATTCCATCTCCGGGGTGTATAGAAAGTATGCTAAATGGAATAATTTTATTGTTGTGAATTATTAAGCTGCATTTTTTTGTTTATTACGTAACAGTCATGATACCACATAATCATGCAGCTTTTAACAGTTCGGCAGTGTTTTATTTGACATGTAATGTGAACATTAAATTTTGTTTTTGAAAGCATATCACGCGACAAATATTTGCTTTTGTTTACTTTTCACTTGCCCAGCCTTCGAATATCGTGACTTGCGTCATCATGGCAGAAGTTATGTGCTGGAGGCAGAAAACACTGTTGACAAAGTTCGTCATCATCGATCTAGAAGAGAGTCGCCACCACTCGTACTAGCAAATGAAACTGATTGTGAGAACGTAAAATGTCAGAATAAAACAGTAAAGGTCAGTATTATTTATATAATTTGTTAGCAAATTAAATCTAAGCAATGTGATAACGTTTGGGTCAGCTTGTATTTCTAATTTAGAATCAATTCTTATAATAATTGAAAAAAATTAAAATGATCTCGAGTAAAGATCATTATCAACAAATCAAATATTATCCTACTGGCAAAATCTATCTCAGGATCTGAAAAATTCTGGATTGTGTCATTATTGAATATACCATATTTGTGGGAGGGGGGTGAATAGGGGTACGCAAATCTGCCGATTCTTATTTTTTTTGGACCGGGGGGGGGGGGGGGTGCAAATCCAAAAAAACTGCTGCCATTTTCATTGAAATCCCATCCATTACTGAATGGTAATAGTTTCACTGTCGTGGCGGTACCTAGATGCTGTTTTTTATGCCAATTTTTTTTTAAGAAGTTTCATTTCATTGCTTGTTTTTTACGACAATTTTGCCAACATACCCACAAAGACCGACCTATAATCAGAACTTCGTTTACTATCCACCATCATCAGAGATTCCAGACATGAAAAGCCCAGGGTCCATCCCAAATTCTCAGCTTATCCGCGCTCTGCTGTATTTTCGAAATTCGTGAATCTGCTCAATGTATTGCAAAAAATACGCAATCCAGGCGCATTTTAAGGCCATATCTGTCAATCCACGAACCCATTCACCCCCTCCTGTGGAGTTCAGGGACTGAGCCTCCAGGGGGGACTCCCATATTAAAGGTACAATGTACATGTTAAACCAGAATCCTTGTCAGAAATTTTGAAAGAGAAACATTATTTTGTCCTGCTTGTGTAAGGCTTGATACTACCCACAGCCACTATCAGTAATGTGAAGAGGCTGAGAGCCACTTTAAGAAATTTAAAGTGGCTGCTTTAATTTTGGTAATGAAATGCTACACAGTCCATCTTTCCATTGGAGCTTTGTAAATTACAAATTTTCAGTACAGTTCTTCTTGGAGATGGTTCAGTAAGGGAAAAAGGAATTTTCTCTTATGGCACTAAAATCAAATCTCTAATTGAATTTGGAGGTGTTTGTAAGGAGAGCTTCGACAGTGTAATTATTTAGGAAACTCACACTATTAAATTTAAACACTGTCTTAGATTAGCAAGTTAAAGTAGTTCATAATTTTTTGCATCAATCACCCCTTCAATCTTGTCTGAGTTCTTGTTTTTTTACTTTAGACAAACCATAAATATTATGTATCACAAGTTGTCAACAATGGGCAAGGTTATTGGATAGATGTTGATGGAAACCCCAAAATCAAAAGTGTAGAACATCCTTTACTTTCAGACAGTTATCTTCTAAGGCAGGTAAGGTTGTATGAGATTTTTTTTTTTCACTAATCCATTCATTTGTTAAAAAAAATTTGAGAAACATCCAGAAGAAAAACAAAATAAGCATTGATCAGCTAGACTTAGTGTTGATTTGAGTCATACTTAAAATAATTTGTAATGTGTGGTTCCAGAAAATATCCATACCCCCCCCACGGAAGGGATTTACCCTATGACCCCCCACCCCTCTGGTAATTCCAATTTAGCTTCATACATTGCTTTAAAGTTTTGGGTCTTTGTGACCCCCCTCCCCCCTCCTCCACCCCAGAATTTCCAATCCCTTCTGAGGGGGGAGTATAGATATTTTCTGGAATCACACAATCTTTTATGATGGCTTGGCTCCAGAGGATATCTAATTTATCCACCCCATTGAAGGTTATGAAATTCCGATGGTGGTGATTAGAACTCAAAAGCCAAAGAACAATATTGCACTATTACTAACACTAAACTGGAATTTCTGGAGGGTTAGGGGGCCAGGATTCAACCCCAAAAATCTTCCATGGGAGGGGTGGAGGGGGGATATTTTTTTAGAACACAGTCAATAATAGTTGTTAAGTTGCCAGTGATAAATAGGCAATAAAGCGTGCAAGATGTTATTTAACAACTCATTGTAGGAAGCTGCTATATAATGCCACTATCAAGCCTATACTTGAGTACTGTTGCACTGTCTGGGGTAATTGCTCCAATGAGAATTTAATTAGACTACTAAGAATCCAAAAACGGTGTGCACGATTAATACTTGATGCTAAGTTCTCTGATAACTCTGTGAAGTTATTTACTAAATTAGGATGGCTCCCCATAGACGATATTATACGTAGCAGAAAGCTTTATCTATTACATAAGATTAGTTTTGGACACTGTCCAGATTATTTCATTCCATATATACATCATCTAAAGGACACGCATAGCTACAACACCAAAGCTACAACAAAGAACAACGTAGTTATTCCTAAATACAAAAGAATTTCAGGTGGCAGGACCTTTCACGTCAGCGCAACCCGCCTCTGGAACAATGTTGACGTCTCTATTCGTAATGCTGCATCGCACAAACAGTTTACAGGAAAACTACACCAAACGCTACTAAAACAAAATGCTGGACTAGAACATTTTAAAATCAGTAGCACTTTTTAGCTCTTAGTGTATTAAATTAAGTTTAAATTTTTATCATTTAGTTAGGTTTATATAGAACATTTTAAAATCAGCAACATTTTTAAACATTTTTTAGTTCTCATTGTATTGAATTAAGTTTAAATTGTTATCACTGTCTTAAGTATATAACATGTAGTTAGTTTTATAATATGTAGTTAAGTATGTATTATGTAATTAATTAGGGAGGGCCATATTGCAAACTACTGGGCCACCAGTAAATTATGTTACCCTCGTTAAATAAAGTCTTTATTATTATTATTATTATTATGGAAAATATAATAAAATTTAAAGGAGCTACATAATGGAACACACATCTTGAAAAAATTGGCCTTTTTTTTTAAGTTTGTCTTTGTCATCTGTCTTAATCTTCTTTTATTACTCCTTTGTTGTTTCTCTATTTAAAAAAAAAAAACTATTATTTTGAGGTTTTCTTCAGTTTGAAAGTATTAATTATAATATAAATCAGAAAAATGACTTAAAATATTGTGACTGCTTCTTTAATTGTACAGGGTTTTGAATCAACAAGTTTAGAAGTAGGTGGCTGCCCTTGCAGTAGCACCCGGCCCCTGGGAAAGCAATATGAACATCAGAATTAGGCTGAAAGCAACCCCCCGTTATAGCTTAAGGAACCTGTGGATGTAATTTACAGTAATTACCGTAAAGTTCCGTGTATAAGCCGCACCTTTTTCCTCTAAATTCAAGTCAAAAATCGGGGGTGCGGCTTATCTACGGAAACATCTCTGGTTGGAGTTCTCAAAGGCCTAATTAATATTCATAAAAAACTTCTCAATACGTCATTGAATAAACATATAACAACCTGAAAACTTTGTTGTTGTTCACTACCTTTTAGTTCCTCTGCAAAGCTGTTTGCAGTGAAGCGTGCCAGTCACTTCGAATCATGTCTTTCCGCCGCGTGCGAGAAGGCACCAAGATAAACGCAAATACTCACAAGGCAAATGGCCGACCGCTTCGGTTTTTTATTGACCTTCACAGCAAATACATCTGCTGGATTAACAAACTCTTATTCTGCATAAAGTTTTTATCCTGTTGCGGGTAGCAGTTTCCAAGAATCTTGAAATAAAAACGTGGTTTCTTCCGAAGAAAATGCCGCCATGTTTGTTTTTAATGCCCAGACTCCTCTCTACAATTCAGAGCTAAGCATTCATCATTCGCGAACGATTCGAACGAATTACAAGTGTTTCATGAGTGTTTAGAAGTGATAATCTCGAAAAAATGATATCAAGAGAGCATCCAAGTTTAAGATATTGTGAACTCAAACTAAAAAGGAGGTATGACAAGTGAAATTTAGCTTTCGTAAGACTTAATTTATATTAAACATTGCAACAACCACCGTGTCAGTGTTTCGAAACCGTGCTTGTTTGCCCTTGTTTGTTTACCAATAGAACTTCACTTGAACTTCAAACTTAATGGTCTGTATATTTTTTTTTCCAAAATTTGAGCTTCCAAATCGGGGGTGCGGCTTATCTACGGGTGCGGCTTATACACGGGACTTTACGGTAATTAATTAAACTTATTGACCTATTACTTGTAATCCTTTGTACTTAATGAACCTCCTTTTTGTAGAATTTCAAGCTGAGTTTTCAGTTTCCTTACTATGGTCACCTGCTTGATCAAGTTATGCTTACAACAGGAGGTAGGAACTATAATTGTTGAAAAAAATAAATATAAGTAATAATGTATATTATAATGTTTGGACAGAACCAAGTTGAAGTACAAGTTTTTGACAATAGGTGTTACTTGGAATAACATACTTTACCTTTGACTCAATAAGTGCTCTGACTCGTGATAGAAAACTAATGTGCTCATAGTGTAATTGTTAATTAGGGGTGGTGATTGGTCTTTCAAAAAAATAATGTGTGTCTCAGAGTCTCCATTTCTTTTGCAAGGCTAAAAAGGTCTCAGGCTCGCAGGAAAGATATTCAGCACCCCTTTAATTGATCTCAGCCAGTGTTTATAAAAAAAGAATCCTACATGAATAAATCAAAGTGTTGTTTACTGGGCAATTGTCTTACTGTGGGGTGCCTGCAATCTTTTTCAGGTTTCCTTTACATGGACACACACGACACTAAGCTCATGACGCAGGTGCAGTACCTGGCGCCACTCATGGCATACTTCAATCCTCACTTGAAGAGAGATTCAAAAGTTTTAACCCTTGATGATGGTAAGTTGCATTGTTCTGACACATATATTATTACCAGGTATTATTTTATTAATGATAACAAATATTACTAAGGCCTGGGCAAACGTCGAACTTCACATGAAACAAACTAAACTGAGCAAATTAAGTTCGTGATAAGTTCGATGTTTGACTCAGTTGAGTTTGTCCGACTGACTTAAGATCGACCAACACGTTCTATCCATCCTTTCAGACTGATAGAATGTGTGAAGATCATCTGTGGGGCAAACATTTACGTTGATCGTTCTATGAAACAAACTTTAATAAACCAATTTTAAATTTGTATGTTAAATGTATTTTTAAGCCTTGAAACTTTCATTCTTGATGTGATCTTAATTTGGTTTCGATGAATATTATGTTTGACGTTTGACCCAACGGTCAAGCTTTACCTGTTTGGTTCGATCAAAACTGCAATTTAGTTGTTCTCATGGAAAGGTCAATGTTTGGCCTGCTGGGCCTAAAACTGAGACTTGTGTTGACCATATTGTAATTGGTTTCATATGCTTAGCCAACCCTCCAAGTTTACTTTTTTCCTTAATGGCCATTTGGTCACCAACTACTCAAGTTTTGGTCGCCAGTGAAAAATTTTAGTCACCAAATTAAGCTGATGCTTTCAATCATTCCTCTCAATTTTAGTCGCCAGGCTGGCGACCTTGGTTCAAATTTAGTCGCCAGCTCCAAAATTTTAGTCGCCATGGCGACTAAAATGGTCTTAACTTGGAGGGTTGTTAGCTTTCAGCTACAATGGTCATAGATCTTGTTAAATTCTTTAAGGGTGTATTTTATTAATGTCTTGATGATTGTGTCAAAATTTGCAATGACAAAATGTTGTTCAACTTTTTCATTTTTTGGCTTGCTTGTGTAGACGTATGGGACTTCTTTTGAGCCCAGATATTAGGGTTGATTTTTGTTTTGTGGGACAAACTACATTTATTTATCCCTAATTACATTGTTTCTATGTTTTTTGTTTTGTTTTTAGGGTCAAAGCTGACAGTAGAGTGGCGCAATGTTCTTTTACATGAAAACACCACTGGTAATGCAATCAAGAAATGTTTAATTTCCAATCATAATTTTATTGATTAATTTAAGTGAGTTAACTTATATTGAGTTTCTCTTGCAAGTGGCAATAACATGTAACACATAATTATTGTTTTGTTTTATTTTTCCACACATTAGTTGAACCATTCACTTTCCAGTGCACTCTACATAAAAATGGCACAATCTGGTTTGCATACAAAAAGGTATTTATGAGATGTCCACGTTCATTGTTCATGTACAAAATCTTCTTACTATAATTTTACTCTGAGTTGAACGGCCTGGGTTCAAGCCCTGGCTGGGGCACTGCATTGTGTTCTTGGTCAAGACACTTTACTCTCACAGTGCCTCTCTCCACCCAGGTTTATAAATGGGTACCAGCGAATTTACTGATGGGGGTAGCCCTGTGGTGGACTAAGCGTCCCATCCAGGGGGGAGTAGCAATACTCCTAGTCGCTTAAAACGCTACTGAAAGAAACCAGGATAAGCTCCGGCTGTATGGGCCACTTGGCTCGGACACAGACTTTACCTTACCTTTTTTTATACTTTAATGAATATGCTGCATCAGTACCTCTCTTTATCATTTGACACTACTCTTACAGTAATAGTATTAACAAAATACCCAAGCATTGAACAACAAGTTGTAGTCATCTTTTTTGACATAGCAGGTTACCATAGCAACAGCATTAACCAAGAATGTAAACGCCCTTAATTTTAGCTTAAAGTGCTTAAAATTCTGGAACGAGCTTGGTACCGACCCCGTATGTTATCAAATTGTGATAATCATACAATTTTTTGCAAAGTTTAAAAAATGTTATGAAAGGGATTGGAAATTCCTGGGGGTGGGAGGGGTCTCAAAGCCCAAAGACTTTAAGGAAAGGTATGAAGCTTACCGTAATTGGAATTTCCAGGGGGGAGACTTTAGAAAAATCCCTTCCGCAGGCAAGGTATGGATTATTTATGGAACTACACAATTACATGCAGAGCCTTGTTTACCTTAAAAACCAGAGTAGAGCCTTATTTACCTTTTCTTAAAAAGGCACTCATCTCCTGGCGCCTACAACCTAACCCAAGGGGAGGGGGATAAGGCTGAAGGTGGAGACTTTTGACAAAATTTGCAGGATAATTCTAATTTTTCTTGGTGCTTTCTGTTTGACAGATTCCAATCAAGGTAACCAAAATTCCCACCTTACCATACCACCCTGTGAAAGTGGGCATAGCAGATGCTTTCGTCATCCGATATAGAAACACTCGAACGGACACTCTCTACCGCTTTTTCTACATATACAGCGCAATTAACATTACCAAGCAGAGTGTTGCCAAAAACGTGGCTGTGATATTTGAACCTCAACTTAGTAAGTATAAATAATGTAAAAAGTTTAGATAAATGGTTACTCATAGTGAAATACAACATACATATTCATGATGTAATGTATATGAAATGATTCATATATGAACTGCGGATGTATATGAAAGTGATAAATGATCATCGCAGTGAATTTCCAATTTAATTACATCATTTCACTCCTCTCACGGGAAAATATGAACTCACAATTGACCTCGCTCCCAATGTGTGGCTTCAATAGCTCAGTTGGTAGAGCATCGCACCGGTATCGCGGAGGTCACGGGTTCGAATCCCGTTGAAGCCCTGAATTTTTTTTTTTCAGGCTTCTTTATTCCAATTGCTTAAATTGGAAATTCACTGCGACGATCATTTATCACTTTCATATACATCCGCAGTTCATATATGAATCATTTCATATACATAACATCATTTCACTCCTCTCACGGGAAAATATGAACTCACAATTGACCTCGCTCCCAATGTGTGGCTTCAATAGCTCAGTTGGTAGAGCATCGCACCGGTATCGCGGAGATCACGGGTTCGAATCCCGTTGAAGCCCTGAATTTTTTTTTTTCAGGCTTCTTTATTCCAATTGCTTCCAATTGGAAATTCACTACGATTTCCAGTTGAGTACGACGCGAACAAAGTTTGGTGACGAAGTTTCAACATAACAACGGCATTGTTGTCAAGGGCAAACTTCTCTGTTTCCATTGGTAACTTGTCGTTACAGGTACTGACCGCCAAAGTTCTTTTATACAAGGAAGACCTCTCGGGAAACAGGGCAATTTTTTGATTGGCTAATTTCGATCAAAGATGGCGTCAGTTTTAATTGAGCAATTTTTTGATTGGCTAATATTTTGAAATTTCGATCCGAAAAACATGTTCTTCATTTCAGTTCGCGAATTATTCATTTTGCACTTGAGAAAGATATATTATTTAAAGCTGAAGGAATTCTTAAAGCTGCTAGAAAATCCCTGGAGTTGGAATACGATAAAATTTCAGTTGAACAGTAACCAGTAACTCTAACGAGCAAGGTAAAGTGACGCACGTTAAACATAACGTCAACTCTCAACACAGATCTGTTACCGTCGATATAAAACAGCTAAGGTATAATATATTTCGTTATTTGTTTCTTTTATCGTTGTCTCTGTGTATATATTTTTTATTTAAAAGCGTAATAAAGTGTTGCTGACGATATTTGTAGTGTTTTTATTTATTTAAGCATCAAGATTGTCGAGCAAGGCAGTTACAAAAACAAATTTGTTACCAATGGTAACAGAGAAGTTTGCCCTTGACAACAATGCCGTTGTTATGTTGAAACTTCGTCACCAAACTTTGTTCGCGTCGTACTCAACTGGAAATCGTAGTACGATCATTTATCACTTTCATACATATTCATAACAGACCATTGACACTTGCAGGAGTCTCTAATTAATTAAATAAATTAAGTGTTTGACCTGTTTCTGTCTAAGGAAAGGGAAGAGATTGGTATTCATACCTAATTTCATACTAAAATGCCAAAATATTTGACGCATGTTAAACAGCTTTATAATGCTGGTAAGCAAAAACCGAGCACTTGACGCATTTGTGTGGCAAAAAAAAAAGAGAAACCTGACATAGTTTGTACCGGCCAAAAGCCTTTTAATTTTGCAAAAAAGGAAGACTAGTTCTTGTGGTCAGAGTCTCAAAATGAGGCCCTGCCAGGGGGGGTTCCCGTGTCGCTTGTCTAAATTTAAAAACGTGCCGTGTCGCTGTTTTATCGCTCTCCATGTTGCTGTCGGTAATTAAATTGAAGGAAAATTGTTTGTACATATCGGAATTTAAGTTTTTCCATAAGGGTTGTCGTTTGTCGCGATTTTATTAATATGCTGTCGCTACTTTTTGGGCCATGTCGCTTGTCGGAATTTACCCTGGCAGGGCCTCCAAAATGGCTTATCGTGTTCGCAAAGAAAGCCGCAAGGAGAAGTTTGGACACTTTCTGTCAATAGAAAAGCTTTTTTTTTTTACTGGAAGGTTATTTCAGGGCTCAAGGGAGAGTCAACATCAACATATTATATTGTTTCTGATTGTCATTGTGTCACAGGCTGTGTGGGTGCTGACTCGTGTACTGTGTGCATGGAGCGAACGGCAGAAACTAATTTCACCTGCCAATGGTGTCCTAAAACACAGAAGTGAGTACTACATTGTAACTCTATCAACATGTGCTGCATTGTGAATGCAACAGACTTCTACCAAGACACTTGAATGACCAGAATGATACATACCTTATTACATGAAATTTTCGCGACACGTTAATTTCGCGATTTTGAGGTGCGCATATTTCGCGACACTTTAATTTCGCGATATTGCGAAAATTTCGTATTTTGACTCACTCTTTTTTCGCGTTTTTGAGTAAAACACAATTTACATTTCCTTCGCAATATTATTAAACATGCCCTTGAATAAATAAAACGACTTCGACATTAAAGGAGCAATAACGTCAAAACTAACAAAACGCAAGTCCGTGAGTTATCTTTCTTCGGTCAATTGACGACAACATCCATTCACATTGAAGATTCATTCCTTCAGTCGTACTAAACATATTCTTTCTTGATTATTGACGTACTGAGTCACTAAATTTTCGCGTCATGTTATGTTCGCGACACTTATTTTTCGCGTCACTTTAATTTCGCGATTTTTTTGGAATCGCGAAATTCGCGAAATTAACGTGTCGCGAAAATTTCATGTAATAAGGTAGTAGGACTTAACCCCCCCCAGGAGGGATACTCCCCAAACATTTCTGTACGGGTATGTGCCGCCCAACGGGGTCGTGATTTTGGTCTCCCGATCTACAACGGGGTATCCATTTTAGAAACGTTTCCTAGGACGGGGTATGATATTAAGGCTCGATTCCCGCTGCCTTCTCGAGTCCGGTCTTTGTTCCTCAGCGCGGGCTCATTTTCCCAAAAAGCGGCTGGAAATCGAGCCTATATGATATTTTGAACGCACGAAAGTTTCAAGTTATCAGCAGCCAAAACTGGGTGTTAAAAATTGACCTTTTTCTAGAACGGGGTATCATTTGGAAAGCAAATTCTTTCTTAAACGGAGTGCTACTTTGGAGACCCGGGCGGCACACACCCAACTAAAAATGTACCTGAGAACCCCCCCCCCCCCCCAGGGGGCTTAGCCCTTGAGCAGCTGAAGTATGTCCAGAAATGCACGCTGTTACGAAATTTACAAAATTTTTGCAACAAACTAGCGAATTTTCGAAAATTGCGAAAACGACGTATACATGCAAGTGCTGGTTGGCCACGCAGGGTTTGCAAAGTTTTGCGACACGTTCCAGAATGAGAGAAACGAACATTTTTTTATTATTATTCTCAACCTGCGGTAACCAAAAATCGTCAAAATCGTTAAAATATGTAAAATCCGCATTTTCGCAAACATAACAAAGGCGAACAAAGGCTGCAACAAAAAACGTACAATCGCAAGCTAAGGCCGCAACTAGGAATTGTAAAATTTGTAAATTTCGTAACTGCGTGTAAAGTAAAGATCATTTAGTCCCCCTGTCGACTAAAATTTTGGAGCTGGAGACTAAATTGGAACCGAAGTCGCCAGCCTGGCGACTAAAATTGAGAAGGAGGATTAAAAGCTTGAGCTTAATTTAGCGACAAAAATTTATCAATGGTGACCAAACTTGAGCAGTTGGTGGCCAAATGGCCACTAACGAAAAAAATAAACTTGGAGGGTTGGTGCATTTCTGGACATGAGTGGAGCAGCTGGCTGCTTGTATGAGATCGATCACGAACAGCCTTATTCCTTCCCACCATTTAACCCCTGAGTGGAGGTAATCCCGAGCAGAGAGTTTGTTCACTGCTTAAACAGAACTTGAGACAAAAGGCGAAAGAAACTGAAAGAAACTGCAACCAAACTGACGTAACACCTTGATGACATGTGGTATTTTGGCCGCGCGTTTCGAAAGCCACTTTTGAGAGCAAAAGCGCAAATTTCGGAGCTTGTAAAATAGACGATTTATCGCAGAATTTTCAGACTTTGGAACTGTGTATTTCAAATATTAAATTTTTTCAATTATGCAGAAAGATATTTCCCTTCCATGAGACGAAAATACTCGGTCCTTTTTTTCTAAAGCTCAGGAAATCTCAAACACGAGATACAAAGTGCATCTAGGTTACTTTTGTTGACAGTTTTGTTCTAATTTAAGGTGTTCAGATGGAGTGGATCGCCACCGCGAAGAATGGGAAAGAAATGAATGCAACGACAATGCCATCAAAGAGGTGACGGTCTAACCTAAACTCCTGCTGGCTAAGAATTGAAGTTACAATGATGTGGTTACAATCTAAGTGTCTTTTTAGACTCTAATGTGCAATCACACCGTGTGTTTTTCTTTTGAGAGTAGCAACTGTCGTCATGTTACTCTTTTTCTTTTTACCGTACCCAAATTCGAAAGTAGCCAATCAGAAGCGCGATCTACTGTCCTGATATCCTACGATATCAAGTCACTGACCTGATATGCCACCATATCACGGTCACTTTGAAGTAAAAGTAGTGTTACCGTACCCCAGAACCTCGTAATTTAAATTTAGCTGGTGTTTAGCGGTCGTAAAAGGAGAAAAACTTTCCCGCCAAAACTAAACTTGAGCGCGCTCGCCAAGTGCGTGATGTTTGCCAACGAGTACTGAGACATTCAGACTGAAACAATGGAGTCGGAATTTCCACATTTTCCGCTAAATTTGGATTTTGTAAAAAATTTAGAAAATGAAACTCCAAACAAACTGAAAGAAAAAAGGCAGAAGGGGAACTTGTTAAAAGTGTTGAAGACCAAAACTAGTATCAATACAAGCAGGTCAACACAATTTGCAGTACGTACGTGGCAAGCATGGCTTTATCAGAGCGATAAATATAACCGGATTTTTGGCTGAATTTGGGTACGGTAAATACCTAATCGTACCGTTTTGGTACGCTTCGGCTGCATATCAGGCTCGTTTGGTCTCGCCATGGGTATTTTGGCTCGACTACGTCTCGCCAAAAAACGAACCATGGCTCGACCAAACTCGCCTGATATGCCGCCGAAGCGTACCAAAAAGGTATGATTAGGTATAAATATTTTGCACCTACAGTTAACGTTTGTGATTTGCTGCAGTAGTGATTATCACAAACTGTGTTTATCAGGGTTATGTTACGTTACATAATGTCAATCTATTTATTAACTTCATGCGTGGATAGAGGCGGCCCTCACAGGTTGACTGAATTTGAATCCTGAATTTGAAATGTTTGCACTTTGAATATGGTAGTAAAATTTTGGCTTCTATAACTAAACTGTTCTTTCCATGAATGTCTTCAATTACAGATGTCCGAAGCGTGTTTGCGTAACGGAATAAAAGAACCACGGAAATCCAAAGGCATAGGAGCTGGAGCTATCATTGGCATTATTCTGATACTTGTGTTGGTTATTGGTATCGCTGCCTGGTGCGTGTATGCTTATAAACATCCCACCTCCAAATCAGGCCTGTGCCTTATTGAGGTAAGGTCCCGCCCTAACATTCTGATTAACATTCTAAGGAAATTTGGATAATTATTAAGCAACATATATACATTTACTCAATATAGAAGTTGTACAATGCTAGAAGGCGTTTTCTAAAGTAATTGTCGCTTGGAGCTAAAAGACTATCTGAAAAGAGAATATTTGCCTAAGAAGGGCACGCCTCCTCTCGAAATAAGCCCAATTTTCGCGATACACTGTTTGTGCTTTGTGATCCCGGCGTAAATATTAATCGACATGGGCGAGGTTACGGTTGAAAGCATTTTTGACCTTGATACAACTTTCAAAGCAAGAAAGGTTAAAATGAGTAGATTAATTATTTAGGCGCTTTGGAAACTAACCAATCACATTATTCCATCTCTTTGCAGGCCACCCGCAAACCCAGAGATTTTTTCAAACGTAGTCCCGGTGTGAGCGGGAACACCGGCCCGGCCGATCCTTCTGACATAAAGCCCCAGGTGCTGTAGGGTGATACAGCATATTGCACTCGCCCTTCTCGGCTCTAAAGTGGTAATATTTTCCCTGTCAAAAGAAGCACGTGGAAACAAATAACAACACAAGCACAGTAGTTTAATGTCATGCTAGACTGTCCACAGTCCGCCTTTTTTTCAACGCAAAGAAATCGAGAGAATCGGCGAGCGAAGCGCGGGGGAGGCGGGGAGGGGGCGGGAGCTAGCCACCCCACCCCCTCGCGCCTCCCGTTTTGCGCTGCCGTTCAGTTCTGTCGCCGTCCTTTTCCGCGCTCATCGATCGAAAAAGTACGAACAATAGAGGGTTGTGAACAGTCTAATGTCATGCATAACATGTGAACACTATTTTTGTAAGGTGGCTCAGTACTTGTTTCTTTATGATCGCTGGTGAACCGAAGAAAATTCAAACGGAAGGCCAAGATGGAATGTTGCCTTCTTTGGTTTCTGAGCTCTAAAGAATGAATCTAGATATAAAACCAAAATCGATCAACTCGATTCCCAACGATCATAGAGAAACGAATAGAACCTTCCACGGTTATTCAACGCCATCTTGGTTGGAGTTCAAGGCGAGAGTGACGTGTGGTAAAAAATGGCCGCAATTACAGTAATGGGGAAGACATTGTTCAGTCAGTGACTCAAGCTACTCGAAAAAAATTCCCAGTTCTTTCAAACATAAGTCGAACCTATGCATCTTCCGCACATTGGTCGGACGCTCTACCGCTGAGCAACAGGAGACTCATGGGAGCTGAAAGGTCCTGTAATGTGCTTAAAATGCGACAAACATCCCGTAAGCTATAATGGTTAGTCCTTGGAGACGTATTTTCCTGTTGAGGGAACTCGTAATTTATTTTTTCTGGGTAGTTTGCAACAGTGACTAATGATTGTCTTTCTACAAGTGTTTTACAACGCTTCGCGGAAAAAAGGCATTCTCTACATGAACTCCACTAAAATGCGTTGCAGAATACCTGTAAAGTACAAGACAGGGAAAGATTTACTGACGTCTTTTCTGGATCTAATTTTTATATTTTTCTCTAATAATCATTGCGATAAAAAGTATGTTAAATTTTTTAAAAAAAAAACGGACAAATTCGCGTGGAGCTATGTGGGAAATGGAAAGATGTTCATTGCTCTCTTGACCATAGAAATGTATCGTGGAAGATTCTGTTAACCAAGTAACGAGGTATTCAATACCTTAAACGAATGAGTACAATCAGACCTTTGTGAATTTTAACAAAAACCTAATGTGGTTTTAATTATATTGAATTTTTAAATGTAAAAAAAGGTGCTTCGTTGTGTTCGTCAAGAGCGAACAGGTCTGTTACTTCATGTGCTTGAGTTGTAGAAACAGTGTTTTGTATGTTAAAATTTTGTAAGAAAAAAAATTGGTAGGCCCTACCTATTTTCTAAGGCACAGCAATTCAAGAAATTCAAGTCACTCTTTTAGTTGTTAGTAATCGTTTCTTTAATAAGTCGATCGTTTTGACTCGAATTTTCTTCCACGCGCATTGGCCACGAGAGTCAAATAAAACACGCGTAACGCATGAGTATGGCAGCTAAACTATTGCTTTTCAGCCATTTTGACTTGCGCGTCGCGGCCCCGTAATTTTCTTGCGCTTAATGTTCAGATTGAATAAAAAAACATCGTGCCGACTTAGGGAGAAACCAAAAATCGTTTGCGTACAGGATCGAAATGATCGGCTAGCAGCAATTCTTAGTTAATATTTATTGTTTTTTTATTCGTGTTTAAGAACCACAGTGATATAACTTAATAACATGTAAAAGGTTCTGTTTTTGTGCTGCACGTGCTCTCGTAATCACGTTAAAGGTATTTATAAATAAGGTTTTCTGTAATGTGCCTCGAGGACTGCTAGAAATGATTTTGAGTTCGAAGCTGGGCTCAAGAAATATTGCAGTACTTGATGTAATATTTATACTATTTTAGCACTTTTCATTTTGCTTTTATATTGTATTACCTGTTAGGTAGCCTGTTCTAGGCGTTCGGTGTTGGCGTCTCTCCGACTGACCCTCGTCCTTTTTTCCCCACTCGCATTTCTTTGCGCTTCTCCTTATTATAATAGTCCATTTTACAGTTGTCTACCAAGTGACCAGGCCTTTGAATGGTAGCGAGGCTGGAGGTGACCTTGCATTGATACAAACCTCTTTGCTTTATTATGTAAATGTAACCTAGTTAGCATCAAAACAACGTGATTAACACAACAAAAGCAGTGAGGTCTGTATCAAAACAAGGTCACCTTCAGCCTCACTTTCAGTCAATGGCCAGGTCACTGAGCAGACAACTGTAAAATGGTCTATTGAACGCCTGGAACAGGATACATATATGTCACCTACGCCAGCACTCACTCAATATTAATGCAAAGTGAAAATAAGTTCCAATTTTTTGGTCAGGACCAGCTACTTACGTCAGAACGAGTTTAACTGGTGTGACGTTAGTCCAGTCCCTGAACTCTCTCTTCCGCGCGCCATTTATAGGGGTTGAACCCAGGCGCGAGAAGAGAGATTTCGCGCCTGGGTTCAACCCCTATGAAGGATGCGCGGAAGAGAGAGAGTCCAGGGACTGGACTAGTGTGACGTTAGCAATTAAGTACAGCGTTGTCATTAATGCAACGGGCTATCGAAGCCAGTAAATCGTTTGTTTCACGTAAGAGAGGTTGCCAATTGTAGCAACTAAAATAATTCAAGGATTCGTCAAATAAAATCTGCTTGCTGTCTCTATTGTCGAACTTGGTCTCGTTTCCGTGTCCTCATTGCCGAGGAGGCTTGGGTACATACGTTTGATTCTCGCGGATGTATGGGTTCGTTTCATTTCCAACCGAGGTTTATATTCGCTCGAGCGAGTGTCTTCGAATGTTTGTTTGTTCATTTATATATGGTACAGTATTCTGTATCAAAACGACTTCAAGTAACGTAAGTTTGTATCGAATCGACTTTTTACATGTGTATCGAATCGACCTCGACTTGTCTCGAAATGACCGGATACCATCACAAGCTAGATTGAGACAGAAGTCAGATCATGCATTTCTTATTCAATGAGCGCAGTATGTGCTTGCAAAAATTTTCAAGAAGCCGGCGACTCTGATATTCAGCCTTTTAGAAACAGGCGATATTTCTGCAGCTTGACTATAGTACTTACATAAAACTGTGTGCTAATATTTGGTAAATTTGGTTCACAAGTAAATTTGCGCCCCCCCCCCCCCCCCCAAAAAAAAAAAAAAAAAAAAAGGGATCATACTTTCCTACACCTGGAGTCGTCAACGAAAAAATAAAAATAAAATATGATTTAATGCCAATGCGAATATTTCATGAACATTGAAAAGATGAAATAATCAAGGTACGCCCCTGTGTATACCAAACTATGTTTAAAATGTACAGCATGCATGCGCATCGCAAAATTTATGTTATTCTTAACATCCCGAAAACATCCCGTAGCAACGTTTTCCAAACGAGAGTTAAGTGCGATCTTTGTTGACCCGAGCCTAAAGGACTGCTTAAGCGCTGAACCAAATTTACGATTGCGTTTTTGTTAGTTTGTTCTCCTCTACTATAAACTCTGGTTTGTTGTATACATCTGAAATAAAAACAAGTTCGGCTGATAAGTCCCTAACCGTTATTGTCAAGTTAAATATCAGAAATAAATGTTCGGTTGAGTGAAGTTGTTTCATATCGAGGTTGAGGGGCTTTGGCGGTTTTTTTTGTCGGTAAATCGTTCCAGACGCACGCGCGCGGCACAGCTCCTTGGTTACGGTCACGCAAGTTTTGATGTTTACCAGCGATCGCTCATTTAAAAACTTACAAACACTCTGCTCTCTGTTTAGTGTGGAATGTATGTTGTGTCATTCGACCGTTTGACTCTTAGCGAGCGCTGCGGCCAGTTACCTTGACACAAACGCCAGCGATTTATGCACCATTAAAGATGAATTACAGTCCGTACTGCGCAATCTCGGCTGCAATGTTTATGTGAGCCTCACAAACAAAGCAAAACTAAAAATTACGTGACAAACTTACCTGTTTCTTCATTATTAACGCCAGATATCCTTGCAGAACAAATAATAACAAGTAGAAGAACCTTGACGCTATTTCAAACCGACGTTTCAGCTCATCGGAAGTTCTTGAACGAAGCGAACTGTAATGGCGGACTAAAAAACTTCATGTATGCTGTCACCGAAGTGTAACATTTCAACGAATTCAAAACAAAAACGTAAACAAACCCCGAGTCTGCGCAGTACGGACTGGAAATCAGCTTTAAGTGTGAATCAACTGCGCTCCCTCCCTCCCAGAGATGTTTTTGCGCGAGCACTCACTTTTCCCGCACAGTTCAAAATTGCATACGAACGAACAAATAAACTGTTTAATCAACCGTTTGACTATACGGTCAAAGCTTTTATTTTTGATATATTTATTTTACTAATGGACATAACAAACGATTAAACAGAGTAAATTAGCATATCTCTAAGACAGCTCAGCATACGACAACAGTGCTGTCTTGTTTATCGACTACGCATGAAAAGCAACACGGAAGTCAAACGAAACCACGTGAGTAATATTCTTTTATTAATTTATTCAATTCCTCAACGGTTTGCTGACGCATCTTCCCGAAATTAATGTTATTTGTGCGCCGTCATCCACGACATGAAGTGCCTAGCTTTATTACTGTTTGTCGGAGTTTTTCTGCCGTGTTTTTACCTCGAATGTAAAGGTGAGCAGCCGGTATTGGAAGCTTTTTAAAGTACATAAAGTAAGATTTCGTTTATCAAAAGCTGTCATCATATTCCCACTAAAATATCCTTGGATAACTATTTGCATACGTACTGCGAGAATTTTTCCGTTTCTGAAGGGAATGCAGTGCTAAGCTTTTTAAATTTGAAAACTCCCTTCCGTGTGTAACAACACAGTTATACCCTTTTAGTTTTAGTACACAAGACCCAAAGCTGAGCTAAGTGAGGCGTTTTTGAAAGCATCACGCGACATATTTGCTCTTGTTTATTTTCCAGCCTTTGAATATCGTGACTCACATCATAATGGCAGAAGTTATGTGCTGGAGGCAGAAAACACTGTTGACAAAGTTCGTCATCGTCGATCTAGAAGAGAGTCGCCCCCATTCGTACTAGCAAATGAAACTGATTGTGAGAATGTAAAATGTCAGAATAAAACAGAAAAGGTCAGTGTTATATATTTGCTGTTTACAGTTAATTTCACATTACTTTACCGTGCCGCGTTGCGAAGTTCGTTGGGAAATTGGGAACTACATTACGAAGTAGCCAATTACGTTGTGAGTTAGACAATCAAATTGCGAACTTCGGAACAAACTTCCCGACCTTGGCGCGACTGAACTTCCCAAGTTTGCAAGTTGAGAAGGAACAAGACATGTTGCTTGAAAGTCATGGTGATGTCTGAAATTCAGGCCAAGGAAACAAGGTGGCGCTGAGAATGTTTAAGCGACTCTAGCGGCTAGAGTTACAAAATATTTTGTATGACAACGTTTTGCATGAGCTATCTGCCGATAAATAAATTTTATGCCGACAGAAATTTGGTCAAATTTTACTCTTTCATGCGGCAAATACATTTTTAAAAGCTTTAGGAGGCTTTTATTTCAATCACAAGTCTTCTGCGTTTGTAAACCGAATGAAACTGGACGGTTCACGGATCTTCATGGGAAATTAATTTTATACGAAGCGGAATTTAGAGCCAGACATGTTTACGGCTCGCTCAACATTTTGATTTAGGAGTGATTGAACCTTTTATTTTTAAGGTACTTGTTTTCTTCCGATGGTTTCGCGAAGCAAAGCCATTTCTGAAAACGTAACTACAGAAGGGTTTCTAAAAGCGTTGCTGTTTTAAAGCCAGTAAGAGTGAGAATACTTGCAAAATATTTTTTATCAACAGTTCAATCATGACTACTTTGGTTGATTGCTCGGACGAAACGTCAGTGTCTTCAAACTTGAACTTGATTGCGAATCATGTAATGTGTTATACCCAATTTGAACATGTTTTCTTTAATTCAGGACACGATGCAACGGACGGTACGTGTAGAATTCTTGCCTAACGTGGGTCAGAACGTTGTTGATACCGAAGTTTTTTTATTGACACTGTGCTTGTTCAAACAAATATTTTGCAACTCGAGCTGAGTTCAGACGTAATCATGGCTTTCGAGCTTCGAGCAACGTGTCTTGTTCCTCCTCAACTTGCAAACTTGGGAAGTTCAGTCGCGCCAAAGTTGAGAAGTTTGTTCCGAAGTTCGCAATTTGATTGTCTAAACTCGCAACGTAATTGGCTAATTCGGTAGTTCCCAATTTCCCAATGAACTTCGCAACGCGGCACGGTTAAGTAAGTGAGTAATGTGATAGTGACTGAGTCAGCATTGTATTTCTAATTTAGAATCAATTCTTGAACCAACTTGAAGAAAGCACTGTACTGAAAATTTGTAATTTACAAAGCTCTCACAGAAAGGTAGACTTTGTAGTAATGAAAATTTGACATGTTTGAAGCAGCCACTTTAAAAATAAATTTCTCAAAGTGGCTCTCAACCCTGTGGATTATAAAGTATCAATCAAGACAAGCAGGTCAAAATAAAGTTTCTCTCTCAAAATTTCTGACAAGGATTCTGGTTACTTGTACCTTTACTATGGGAGTCCCCCTTGGGGGGCTCTGTCCCTGAACTCCAAGATCGTGTCATGTGAATAATTTCTTCACTATTTATCACCGAGCTGAAATACCATCTAACTCCCCAGATATGGTTTATATGATATTATCATTTGATGTTAATTCAATAATGACACAATCCAGCATTTTTTAGATCGTGAGATAGATTTTTTCAGTGGGATAATATTTGATTTGTTGATAATGATCTTTACTCAAGATCATATATTTATTCTGCAAGATCACACTTAACACAGTGTTGATTTAAGGCCATCCCAATAAAATGTTTCGTTTCCCATCGCCCGACCGATCCATTTTTTTCAAAAAGTAAAAAAAAAAATTGCAGATTCACTAGTCAAAGAAGCAAGTACTTTAATTTACAAGCACACGATCTTGTTTTATCAACAACAATTGACATTATGTGATTTCCTTGCCTTTAATTTTGATTAAAGAAAGAATAACGGAAATGACGAATGAAATAGCCACCTTTTCGCATTCGTAACCCGAGGCTTTCTTCCTTCAAGCGTTCCATCTTTTTTTTTTATTTTTGCCCGACCGACCGACCCACTATCACAAGAGACGAGGCGATGTGAAACGAAACATTTTATTGGGATGGCCTAAGCAAGAAAAATGATTCATTTTAATGTGTGTTCGTCACCCCTTCAAATTTTAAGTTCTTGTTTTTTTACTTCAGACAAACCATAAATATTATGTATCACAAGTTGTCAACAATGGGCAAGGTTATTGGATAGACATTCAAGGAAATCCCAAAACTGTAGAACATCCTTTACTTTCAGACAGCTATCTTCTAAGACAGGTGAAGTCATATGATTTATTTTTTTTGCAAGTTCAATTTTTTTTTGTGTGTGGTTCCAGGATATATCCAATGTACCTCAGTACTCTATTCGCTTTTTCACGATCCCATAATACATCTTGTTTTATTTAAATAACCCCCCAAAATTTTTGCATAAGCATTGTTTTCAATTTCTCTGGGGACGATTGCACGTCACTGTAAATCCCAAGAGAAATTGAAAACAATGCTTATGCAAAAATTTTGGGGGGTAAACAAGATGTATTATGGGAACGGTGAAAACAGCGAATGGAAGGTTATTTAATTGTGCTAGTGAGGGGGTGATGGGGGAGGGGGGCTTGGTGGGGGGGGGGGGGTTTGGGGGTCTCAAAAGCCAAATTATTAAAGGAAAGTACTGTACTTTTTTGAAGGGTAAAGGTATTTAAACCAAAACACCCTAGCTCCCATCAGAAACCCATAAGGGTTGAAACGTGTAACTCCCTATGATTCGCATTGTACAAAGCGTTTGCACATTCGTTTACACTAAGTACCATATTTGGAAAATTACGCGAACCATTTAACCAATCAAAATTACTATATTTTGATTAAATTTACAGCGCGCGCTAGCTCGCGCTCGATGGCGTAATCTTGTTTTTGAACAAGCTTGGTTGAATAAAGTTAAATTTGGTTAGACTCTCCTGTTTCATCTTCTTGAAGTAGTCTGGAGAACTTCGCTTCGATACACTTAATGTATTTCTTTAGTTTCTGTAAGAAATTTACGGCGTTTAGGTCGAACCAAAAATTATGTTGCGTGTGTCATTACGTGTATAAAGCATTCGCGTACACACTCTTCGTGTTTCCAAATATGGTACTTAGCAAAATGAATATTCAAACGCTGTGCGCTTGCGTTACACGTTTCAACCCTTATGGGTTTCTGCTCCCATTCAATGCAATTGGGTGGTATAGATTTTTTGGGAGCAACGCAATAAATTTTAGGGTAATTCTGGTAATTGAAAATAGGCATTATGGGGCTTCTGAGGGACTGGTCAATAAGTACAGGGGGGGTGGGCCGGAGCAGAAAGGGGGTGGGTCATCAGTTTTTCAGCCCTCTAAAAGGGGTGGGTTATGTTATTTTGATCTACACGTAGGGGGTGGGTCATCTTATTTATTCACTAACTTTTAACTGTTATAGTTCCAAGAAAAGTTGTATTCATCAGTATATAAAATTGATAAATTTCTCCATGTAAGCAGTTTTAAGTGGCAGTTTCTCTTAAAGCGGTCCATCGCATTTCGGGTTCGGAAAAAAGTTTTCCCTCAAACTTTGCCCAGTGAACTATCTTAGGTTGTAAATAAATGCAACGACTTTAGTTTTTGGAAATACGTTAAAATATATATTTTTAGAGCTCTCAACAGTGAAGGCTGCAAAAGGCCTAATTTTGAGCTTGGCCAGAACGAGAAATTTCATAAGTTGACGAGCTCGCCGCTCAAAAACAACCAAACGCACCAAATTATTATTATTATTCCCAAGTTAAGTGGTCCTTCAAAGGTTGGAAACGCATGTTAATTTTGATACATTTTGATTTACGGGTCCGTGAAAATTTAAATATCAGCAACCGTTAGATCGCTTTTTGTAAGTATGGTGTCTTAGCAAAGGGGGTGGGTCATGTAATTTTCAGCCCCCTGTCAGGGGTGGGTTAGTCAGTTTTAAGCCAGACGGAAGGGGTGGGTCACAAATTTTCGAGCCACCACTTTTCCAATTGCTCCGGCCCACCCCCCCCCCCCCCCTGATACTTATTGACCAGTCCCTGACAGGGTATATGAAACAAAAAATAATACAGGGCTCTATTAAACTTAAACGTGTACAGATTGATCAGCTCAATAATCCTTTGTTACTTGAATAAATTTTCTTTTTGTAGAATTTCAAGCTGAAGTTTCAGTTTCCTTACTATGGTCACTTTCTTGACCAAGTAATGCTTACAACAGGAGGTAAGAAGCATTGTTGAGAAAACTTTAATTAAAATAATGTACTTTAAATACGCACTTCACTGTACAGTTATTTTAATTGTTACATATATACCTTATTAATTGAAATTTTCGCTACACGTTTATTTCGCGATTTTGAGGTGCGCATATTTCGCGACAAACGAATTTTGTATTTAAAATCACTTTAATTTCGCGTTTTTGAGTAAGACACAATTTACATTTCCTTGACAATATTATTTATCATGCCCTTGAATTAAATAAAACGACTTCATCAAAGGAGCAATAACGTCAAAATTAACAAAAACGCATGCGTAAGGGCGAGACTAAATCTCGGCAATAGCAACAACAGAGCAGTTCTCACTATGTCTACAAGTAGGTCATGCTTGTACGTGAGTTATTGTTTTTAAGTCAATTGACGACAACATCCATTTACGTCATTTACATTGAAAATTCCTTCCTCTAGTGGTACTTTACTTATTCCTTCTTGATTATTGACATAATGTGAGTCACTTAATTTTCGCGTCATTTTATGTTCGCGACACTTATTGTTCGCGTCACTTTAATTTCGCGATTTTTTCGGAATCGCGAAATTCACGAAATTAACGTGCCCCGAAATTTCATGTAATAATTTACTAGACACTCTACTCTGATCTGTTTGGAAATTAATCTTCAAATCTGGTTGGTTTGATCTGCCATTGTCTTAATGTCTTTGATAAAACACAATCATGCAAATGTCGCTATCATTGAAAGGGGAAACTATTCTTGATTTTTGGCCTAAAGGTACATGTTTTGGTCTGAATCAATGAAAGTTGTTTACTGTAAAGTACTGAAGGGAGCTTATTATGTGATCTTGATGAAGACGCCGAGAACAATGCCTATAGTGAAAATTGAATTATGTTATTTTTTCTCGAGAAACTTGCGATAATCTAGAATGTGTGCAGTGTATCTATTGGATGAGGAACTAGCTCTAGCTGATGATGCAATGTTCAAACCCAAACTGAACTATGTATAAAAGTCATTTAGCCAGCGTTATTGACGTTCTCGGCCAAAATACGCAGAATTTTGGTCATTAATCACGTTGTTTTGCAGAGAACAGACAAGAAATATACCAAGATTTATAATGCCCGTGCAGAGTTAATTAATGTTCTGCTCATTAAACCTTTTCTTCGGTGACCTTCTCGTTTATGTTTGCTTAAAGGGACGTACTGTGTCACAGCTGAGTTAAGTTAAGTTTTGCCAAAAATTTTTACTCGCTGTGAAACTTAATTTTTGCGACAAAATTACTTCTATGGATCTAAATATACAAAACCATATTACAACCAGATCATTGTCTCCCGGGGGCATAGTTATACAGGAGGTTATAATTTAAAGTTACAAGCAAACAAAATTATTTACTTTGAAATCTGTTCAGCCCTACAGTATTTCAAAAACCCATATCGCAATCCATTTCAATCTTGAACTTCCTTTTTGGCCATCCGTACCTTCTTAAATTGCATTTGCTGGGTTACTAAATGTCCCTTCACGGTTTTAAGCGGTTATTTTTATATTTCGCCGAATTTGATGGCCATTTCCCTGATGCCTATAAATTTGGCTAAAATCCGTGAAACAGTTTCTTTAACCCTTAATATGCTGAAATTACTCCGGAAAACACGTTTTTTCAACCGTTAATTGATTTTTTTGGGCGCTACAGTCCTAAATTTCTCTAAACTTTGCTAGAAATGCACTTTCTGATACTGCAGCAAGTTTTTGATGAAATTTCCATGTAAAAATGTACAATATTTTACTTTGGCGTTCCGAGTTTTTTCCCTTGCTCCTTTCCTTCTCGTTTTTCTCTACTTTCTTATTCTCTCTTCCTTTTACTCGGTGCATCCCTTCTACTGGCCTGAAAATTAAAGTTTAATTTGATCTTAATCAATGGAAAACCCTGGAAAGGAGACTATGATCAAGTACTGGTATATTGGCCTGTTTTACCATCAATTTTACACCAAAAACTGATCACATTTTTTTCTATTAGCTCTGTCGGAATTCAGTCAATGTTCAAGATGGACAGTCCTGTGGAACTGAAGCTCTATCCAACCCCTATTATTTGCACGTCACAAAAATCTGCTGACGTGTATAATGGTGACGTCACAAGTGGTTGAATGCCCATTCCTCCAAATCCCGGAAAAATCCGGGCTTAGCATAATAAAAGTTAAGCTCTCTATATCTTACTGTGGGGTGCCTGCAATCTTTTTCAGGTTTTCTTTACATGGACACACACGACACTAAGCTCATGACACAGGTGCAGTACCTGGCGCCACTCATGGCATACTTCAATCCTCACTTGACTAAAGATTCGAAAGTTTTAACCCTTGATGATGGTATGTTATATGCAGGGAAGTCAGAACGCACATTCTTAGGTCAAGATCCAACCAATAGTAGCTTTTAATATTATTTTAGCTATAGGAGTTTTTTCTTTTTATATTAATTGTATTTTTTAGCTTTAGAATTTTTCTCTTTGTCTTTTATATCAAATTTACTTTTTTTATGTTAGCTATAGGAATTTTTTGTCTTTTTATATTAATTGTAAGTTTTTAGCTTTAGGAATTTTTCTTTTTGTCTTTTATATCAAATTGTAATTTGTTTTTATATTTAGTTAGTATTAACAGGTGAAGAGCCATGTAGTATGGATATACTGTTAATAAACCATTATTATTATTATTATTATTATTATTATTATTATATGCCTACAGTTTATTAATTAACAAATTAAAGATTACTAATTGGTGCAATATACCTTACAATTTAATTATTGTAATGAAATATTTTTTGATATTGGTTTCACATGCTTAAATTCCAGCTACAATGCAGGGCCGTAACTAGCAAGAGGCAAGACGAGCCACTTGCCTCGTCTAAATTTTTACCCGAAATTAAAAACAAAATATGTTTTGTTGGCAAAATAATCCCCAGTTGAACAAGATTGATTTTTCTCAAGAAATACCTCATGAAAAATGTCTCTGAAAGAGATTCATAGCTTCTAGATTTCAAACTCTTCCGGAGGGCATGCCCCCAGAACCCACTAGCAAGATCTTGCCTCGTCTATGGCAAAGGTCTGGTTACGGCCCTGCAATGATTCCCGGGGGGGGGGGGGCACTCAAAAAAGTTTTATACGGGGAGGCTCCGCCCCAAGCTCTTACCCCTTACCCTTTTATATACCATTTTGACACTAATTGTACCCCTTTCGTATACCTTTTACTGAAAAAAAGGTACCCCTTTCATATACCTAAAAGACGTGACATAGCCTTAGAACAGGACGTTTTCTTGTCATTTTTATGTAGCGGTTAATAAATTAAAATAATACAGCCATAAAGTGCGTCTGTTCGAAATATTTTAATTACAGGCCTTTTAAAAAACCTAAATGACGGATTTTCATACCCTTTCATATACCTAAACTTGTGAAATCGCTACCCTTTTATATATACCTGAAGCCTGAAAAAGGTACCCCTTTCAGGCGGAGCCTTCCCGTATAGGCCGTTATATGGAGTACCCCCCCCCCCCCCCGGGGCAATGATTATCATAGATCTCTGATAAATTCTTTAATTTAATAAGGTAGTCATGCAGCCAGGTATCATTTATACGATGCCAAAATGTTTTCCAATTTCACAGCTTTTTGGCTTGCTTGTGTATTTTAGTAAATCCTTGTTACATCTTTGGGGTTAAAAAATTACTTGATGAAATAGCTTCACAATTAACAACAAAAATTTAATAGCATATATTAGGCAAACATATTTTTTAAATGAATAAGAACTGTTTTTGGTTTTAACATTTAAAAATGTTTAAAACATTTTTATTTAAATTATTACAATGATGATAAATAGCCAACACAAACATGTACATTGTATATTGTAATTAATTCGTGTACAAATATATGAGTTGCTAGGCCATAACAAGGTTAGCCCCAATGTTTATTAGAATCACCTGTACCAACTTGTGACTTGCCTGGGGCCCATAGGCATGAAAAGTTACTGCTCCTGACAGGAAAAACTTTGTGTCCTAGACAGCTAGATGGTACTTTTTTAAGCCCTGATATTAGGCTGATGTCTTTTAATTTATGTGTGTGTGTGGCTCAATTAATTTGTGTTTTGTGAGACAATATAATTTTTATCCGTATTGGAATTTATGTATTTTTGGATATTGTTTAGGATTAAAGCTGACAGTAGAGTGGCACAAGGTTATTCTACATGAAAACACCACTGGTAATGAAATCAAGACATATTTTAATTACAATCAACAACTAATTATCAATTTTAATTAGTGAATTACATGTGACTTGTTGAGATTCTCTGGCAATTAACAGATATTGATTTGTTTTGTTTTTCTACCCATTAGTTGGACCATTCACTTTCCAGTGCACTCTACATAAAAATGGCACAATCTGGTTTGCATACAAACAGGTATTTATGGGATGTTTACAGTCAATGCATTGTTGTTACCAGCGTTTTCCCTACAATTTTTTGCAAAGTCTAAAAAATGTTATTTAAGGGGTTCAGAGCCAACTCAATTTTTTTAAAACTATCATAGAAAACCTGTTGTCTGGGTCACACTATTTTTGCATTTATGTTATATGAACTTCTTGAACTCATTATAATAATTCATCAAGTGAAAACAAAGGAAATCAGAACCGACAAAATTATGATGTCATATTTTCAACTCTCTGCTCAGTGTTTGGAAATATCATGAAACACTGTCTCTTGTGTTTGATATATTACAAGACAGTCTGTTTCAATCCACAAGAAATTTAAAAGTTATGTTTATATAACTTGACCCCCGGGCGTATCTCAGGCAATTTCTGCAGTTTACATGTAGATCCTAAATTAACCTGAAAAAGTCAGTCATCTCCTGGCACCTTCAACCTATAAACACAGCAGGAGGGGGGTTAGGCTGAGGAAAGGGGTGATTGACATTTCAGGGTAATACTAGTTAAACTTTTCTTGGTGCTTGCTATTTTACAGATTCCAATCGAGGTGGACAAAATTCCCTCTTTACCATACCACCCTGTGAAAGTTGGCATAGCAGATGCTTTCGTCATAAGATATAGAGACACCCAAACGGACACTCTTTACCGCTTTTTCTACATATACGGCACAATTAACATTACTAAGCAGAGTGTTGTCAAAAACGCGGCTGTGATATTTGTACCTCAACTAAGTAAGTATAAATTTTAGATAAATCAGTCAAATACAGCATACATATGTATACCAGACCATTGTCACTCGCAGTATTCGCTAACTAGTTAATTCATTTAAATAATGTTTTGGGAGGGACTGGTACTCAAACCTAATTTCAAACCAAATGGCAAAATCTATGACCAGGGCTCCGGATGAAAAAGGATAATGTAATATTTAGATTTAGGCAAGCCTTAAAGCGGAGCTCCCCATTTATTTATAAATGACCTAAACGGGAAAAAATCTAAACCTTGCCAACACGGAATCTATCGAAACTGCGTACAGAAAGTAAAAACATCATGAAATTTTCTGTCATAAAATCAGGCTCAGCAATTCAGTACAGGTTGTTACCTTGCATCAGGGTCCTGTCTCTTTCTTCAGCGGACTTGATCTATGCAGTTGTTAGCTTCGTTTTAACAAAATCATTTGCTAAAGTTAAGCTTATTGTATTCTTGATGATAACAGCCGCAGATTCAACCGCAAACAACAGAAACAAGCAAACTGGACTTACACACGGGAATATCATTCGCAATTATTTCGGGTTTCCTCGTAAACCATTTTCGTCTTCCACAATTTCACGGAATATAGATGACTTTTGAGGACATCATGGGAGAAATATTGGGTAGGAAAGTTCTCTGTCCCTCTTTTTACTCGCGGTTTCATTCAGCTAGCCTACACAGTGAACACCGCGCAACAAATTTTTCCGCGTTTCCATATCATAACTTCGTTTAGATCTAACTGAAACGTCCACATCATCCAGTCGATAGAAGATTGCGATACCGTCACCGTTTTCTGCAGTTTTCTGTTTCAATATTTCTTACTTCCGGGCTGATCCAAATTTTTTACAAGTGTCGAGAACATAGCGATCTTATGGTATACCGAAGCTCGGATATTTCGTCAACTAGAAAACCAAAATAATTTTTGGAATCGTTTGACATTTCTAAACAAACATGTGATACTCTCAAGAAGTTTGAAAGATCCTTTCATGCGATTTGGTCCAAAGTATAAATGGCATCGACCGTTTCAAATGGCAACGACCGTTCTGAGAAATGGCATCGACCGTTTCAAATGGCAACGACCGTTTACGAAAGGGAAATTTGCGGCGGCGACCCTGAAAATTTCTCGGTTCCATAGATAACCATTTGCTTACTTATGGATGAGCTTTGCTATGAATTTTTACATGATAAATGGCGGAACAGTGACCCCTAATGCTTGTTTGTCTTAGCTAACTTTTTAGCCCTACCACTTTAAAATGGTCACCGCGGTCCCTGATGACCCATTTTCAGTCTAAAACAGCTTTATTAAAATGCTGGTCAGAATGAAACGAGCGTTGAGTGAGAAAAGAAAAGAAGTTGAAAAATCGATTTCCTTCACTTTTGCTCGTTAATTGATAGCTTTTAGAGAAAAACAGGAAAATCAAAACGGCTAAATTTTTAACCCGAAATTCGCTATTATATCTTTAACCCTTCTCGTGTTCGCAAAGAAGGCCGCACGGAGAAGATTGGCCACTTTCTATTAACAGAAAAGCTCTTTTCCTTTTACTGAAAGATAATTTCAGAGCTTAAGCGAGGCTCTTTGAACTGAAATAATTCAAAAGTTAGTAATACGTTTTTACGATAACAAAAACGTGCATTGAATTGTCATTTTTAAGGTGTTATTCAACATGTGGTATAACATTCTCAATCATGAATCCTCGTACAATCGCACGTTTAAACATTCATCTAAAGCATTCCTCTTGAGAATTGACTTGGGTTATTGAAGGAAACCTTTGTAACACGGCATCAAAGTTCATCAAATTTTCTGAGAAGCGCCCGTATACCCGTAGACTGTGTAAACACTTCTAATTTCGAACAGCACAAAAGTGGATATTTAACCATAAATCCAAATTTTCGTTTTACTAATTTTTTCCGGTTATAGTCCATTGCAAAATTCCTTTTTCAACGAAAGAGTGAGATAGATAGCCCAAACAGGATCAATTTTAGTCCATTTTGACACCCAGAACTCTTCCTGATCTGTTTCGTGACTGAAACAAGAAAGCTTGAAAAAAAGCTTATATCTGGGCGGTTGATGTTTCTATGATAAGAGCATCGAAAGAGCAAATCACTAAGGATGTTCCATATTGTCATTGTGTCACAGGCTGTGTGGGTGCTGACTCGTGTACTGTGTGTATGGAGCGAACTGAGGACACCAATTTCACCTGCCAATGGTGTCCTAAAACACAGAAGTGAGTACTACATTGTAACTCTATCAACATGTGCTGCATTGTGAATGCAACAGAGTTACAATAAGTGCAGTTCATTTCTACCAAGACACTCATTGCGTGACCAAAACCAATGAGCACATGAATGATACACTTAGTAGGGCTTAGCCTTTGAGCGGCTGAAGTATGTCAAGAAATGCATGGCGGACATAAGCCTGGTGCAGGTTTCTTCGAGGTATCCTCGTCTTATCATTATTATTATTATATTGTTGTGATATCTTTTTAATTTTAAAGTGGCTAATAAATGATGATGATGATGATGATGATGATGATGATGATGATGATGACGACGATGATGATGATGATGATGATGATGATGATGATGATGATGATGATGACGATGATGATGATGATGATGATGAAATTTACAAAATTTTGCAAAAAAACTAGCGAATTTTCGAAAATTGCGAAAACGACGTATACATGTATGCATGTGTTAGTTGGCCACGCAGAGTTTGCAAAGTTTAGTGACACGCTCAAGAATGAGAGAAACAACATTTTTTATTTTCAAACTGCGGTAACGAAAAATCGTCAAATTTGTAAAATCCGCAATTTTCACAAATTTTGTAAACTCCGCAGCGCCGCTTTGCCGATGTGTTGTAATTAACAAAACAAAGGGCAAAAAATGTTGTGAAATTCGCAAAGCGCGGTTATAAAAAAAATCGTAAGAATTGTACATTCTGCGTTTTCGCAAAGCCTCAACTAAAAATCGTACAATGGCAAGGCCGTAACTGAGAATCGTAAAAATTGTTAATTTCGTAACTGCGTGCACAGTTCTGCACATAAGTGGAGGAGCTTTCTGTTTGTACTGATGGGATCATGAACAACCTTTTTCCTACCTACCATCTAAACCCTAAATGGAGTTAATCCCGAGCAGAGAGTTTGTTCACTGCTTAAACAGAACTTGAGACAAAAGACGAAAGAAAGTGCAGAAAGACGTGACAGGCCAGAAGCACGGGAAAGGTCCGCCATATTTGCTTGAACTTCTGCAATCAAACTGACGTTACACCTTGATGTCGCGTGGCATTTTGGCTGCGCAATTCGAAAGCTACTTTTGAAAGCAAAAGCGCAACTTTTAGCGCTTGTTAAATCGACAATTTTATGGTAGAATTTTCAAACTTCGGAACTGTGTACAGTCAACTCTCTCTGAAACGGACACCTTCGGGACCAGCTCCAACTGTCCGTCTTCTAGGAAGTTTAGTTACATTTAAATGACTGAAAACGGAAGGAACGGGACCAACACCAGGTGTCCGACTTATAGAGGTGTCCGTTAAGAGAGAGTTGACTGTATTTCAAATATATTTTTTTTAAAATTATGCATAAAAAATAATTATTTCGCTTCATATGTACTTTAAATAGTTTTCTATGAGACGGAAAAACTCGGTCCTGATAAGTTAAGACACTCTTTTTCTCTAAAGCTCAGGAAATTTGAAAACCAGAAATAGTTTACTTTTGTTGACAGTTTTGTTCTAATTTAAGGTGTTCAGATGGAGTGGATCGCCACCGCGAGGAATGGGAGAGAAATAAATGCAACGACAATGCCATCAAAGAGGTGACTGTCTAACTTAAACTCCTGCTTGCAATGATGTGGTTACAATCCAAGCGTTGCTCGCTTTCAGACTCTAATATGCAATCACACCGTGCTTTTCTTTCCTTTTCTTTTAACTATTGTTATGTTACTTTTTTGCCCTTTTTAGCTCATTCTCAAGAATGAGGTATTAGAGTCATACAGATGTTGACGGAAGTTGTTTTGCACGCGTGTGCGTGTACCAAAATTGTGTGGACGGAAGTTGTAGAACGGAAGTAATTTTACATGCTACCCTTCCCCCCTTAGTAACGTCAAAAATAACTTCAATAAAGCTCAGATGCAAATGTGAAAAGAAATGAAATCCTTGTATAGGGTAATAAATAAATTTAGATGAAATCACAATTTCGGAACTGTCTACAATGAACCAAAGATAAAGCTACGTCAACTCTCTTAATTGTAGTAATGCACGACCCGCACGCGTCGTTATTACAAAAATTTATCAAATGTAAATTTTCATTTTTTTCTTTTCTAAGACCCCTCAACATGTCTTCGACCCTGACCCCAATCTGTCTACGTCCAAGAGAAAGTATAAAGAGCGATCTAAAAAATAAAATATTCAATGGAATTTTTTGGTACGTTTGAAGCAGAGTTGGTTTTAGCTGGTGACGTGACGCAGCTGATGTTCACCCGCACGCGACCCTGCACGCATTTCTGTTCGTGCACAATGAACCAAAAATAAAATTACGTCAACTCTCTTTTTTAGAAATGCACGATCTGCGCACGTGGCAAAATTAGTATCAAATATCTATTTTTTAGCTCTTTCTAAAAGAATGAGTATTATAGTGGATCAGATGTGGACGGAAGTGGTTGTCGTCCAGCGCGTGGGCAAAAAATGTGTGGACAAAAAATGTGTGGACGGAAGTTGTAGAACGGAAGTAATTTTACATGCTACCCCTCCCCCCCTAATGTGAAAAGAAACGAAATCCTTTTATAGTTTAATAAATAAATTCACATCAAAACACAATTTCGGAACTTTTAAAAAGGGAAACGTGTATCAACAAGCAGCTATTTCAAAGAGAAATAGTGTTTCGTTTCCTGATTGCGGAAGGGTAAGAATAGTGTAACACTTAAGGAAAGGTGGGTTTGGGGTTTACTTTAATTTGGAGAAGGTCCTAGTGTATGTTAAATTTGCCGAATTTATGCACGAGTGCAAAATGAAAAGAAGAACTTCATATTCAGTAGTAACTTAAATTCTCATTTTACACCTACTGTCGATTTTATGTAAAGGAGACATAAACTACGTCCTGCTGCAGTTTGGCTTTCAAGAGTTCAAGTAACACATAAATATTTCTCTTTATAGAAATAGCATATGTCTTTATCTCCAAATTAAGTTAAGTGAAGGGAGCTTGCCTTTATCGTTTTTACTCATCCAGTGGAAATTAAAATGATTTTTTTATTTCTGCAGAACACTTTTTTGCTTAAAAATGGCACCCGATAGCATAACTTTGGATGTTACATGAATGGAAAAATAACTTACAGAAAATATTTAAATATATTCCTATCAATGTGGGGAAACATGAAACCACAAGAGTAAAATGCATCATCAGAGTAATGCAATTAATTTAAATGGTTTATTTTTTGAAACAAACAATCCTAAAATAAATCAGTTCCATAAATAAAGTGTTTTGTGACTATTGATCTCTGATAAAATGCAAAACAACACTTTAATCGAAGATGAAATTATTACCTTTTGACAAAAAGCTTGAGGTATATACTTCTCTGAGTTGATCACATGCTCAAATCAAATAAATGCCAAATTCACACAAACCAAAACCCTGGTCGACAAGAACAGAGATAAGCACACTGTTTCGAAGCCATTTCTTCAAAATGAAATGCCTGTTGTCACTTTACAAAGACACGTAAACAACCAATGCAAATTAATGTAAAAAGCTACCATACACAGATTTTTAACAAGGATTTTTAATTAAGCAAAATTCAAGTTTAAAGAAAGTTATATGTTGTATATAGTCGTACCAGGATTGTATTTTGCTCGATCCGCGCTGCACGCTCTCCCGGCAAATATAAAATTATCTCCACAGAATAAGACACAGCCAAGTTGCTTCTGTTGTCAGTGTAACAGCCTTGCATTGGTAACACTGATAATAACGATTTGCATTTTTGGCGATACTGTGGAGTTTCGATCAGACCGCGATGGCTTTGAATAATCCAAATAATGTTTATATCATTAATTTAATCTCAGAAATCTGCACCAGCAGTTGCAACGGTAGTTAATATTGAGCGTTACATCAACTAAGGAGACGAATTTAGTTCGACACGGCAGTTGCACACCTTGCTATACGATACTGTCCATACAAAATTTAAACTTTGAGCAGAACTTATCAACTTTCCGTGCAGACTCGAATGTTTTTGCGACGCCGACGTGACACTGATCACGCAATTCCGGGTACATCCACGCGAGAACCCACGCAATTTTGCGTGTATTCGCGCTGTTTGTGACGTCGAAGATGCCGTGAAATTTTCCTGTACAAATAGAATAGGGCAATCTCCCACATTTATACATTCCTCTGTTACATGTAGTGAAATTAACTTTGTAAGTCACCTGCAAATATGCACTTCTCTTTGTAGCGCACTTAAGCTCTACCGTGCGAGCAAACAAGAGATACGCCAAGTCATCCCGTTTTTCTTTGCGCTTGTAAACACTGGTTGGTGGAAATTTACTTCCGTTTCAGAATAACATTAAACGCTACGAGAGCTTTCTCTAGTTTTCTTACAATACATCGCTTTAGTCAAACTTAAAACCATTGCAGTCGTTAGATATTTCTGTTTGCAACGAATCTAAATTTTTTTTGGTCATGCTGAGGAATATATTTCCGATATTTGAAGAACATGACTGTTTTTACGAAATTAATTGCCATCGGTCATACGTATTTACTTTGTGGTTACGACCGTTCTTGTGATTGGATAGCAGCCCCCCGTGCGAGCAAACACGACAAGTCATCCCTTTTTTGTTTGCGCTTGCAAACACTGATTGGTGAAAATTTACTTCCGTTTCAGAAAATCGCTAGAATGTTTACTTAACAATTAAACGCTACGAGAGCTTTCTCTAGTTTTCTTACAATACATCGCTTTAATCAAACTTAAAACCATTGCAGTCGTCAGATATTTCTGTTTGCAACGATTCTCAATATTTTTTTATCATGCTGAGAATATTCTTTCCGATATTTGAAGAACATGTTTTTACGAAATTAATTGCCTTCAGTCAAACGTATTTACTTTGTGGTTACGACCGTTCTTCTGATTGGATAGTAGCCCTCACTGTGTAAATAGTTCACATCGAAGCCAAAATAATACCGTATCGTTTCTGAGGAAACGAAACAAAAAGTCGAAATGTTGACAACCTGGGGGTTCATTTTATCATGTGCTGACACGTAATCAAGGTTCATTTTAACGTGCGCTGTTACACGCAATGAAGTCCCGCCAGGCAACCGGAAGTAAATTTAATACACTACCCCTCTCCCGTTAGTAAAAGTCAAAAATAAGTTCCATGAAGAAATCTCAATATGGAGTGACGCTTGCCATATAACGTGTTCTAATTAACGTTTATAAAGCTCACTGATAAAAACACGATATCCGAGCAGCACGTTTTTGTCTCCTGTCACGTCATCTCATTTCCCGTGACTCACGTCATCCGTTTAACACGACGTGTTCGTGCGCATCTTTCTCTCAAATTTCATTCGCTGCTCAATCCATGAACAATGATTGTCACTGCCCGGTAGATGCGTGCTGACAGGTTTTCACATGTGTATCTGAGCTTCGTGGAAGATGTGAACTATTTACACACTATCCAGCCAGAAGAAAGCTCGTAACCACAATGTCCACACGTTTTAGCAGTAAAAACATGTTCTTCAAATAACGAAATTATATTTGTCAAGAAGACGAAAAGCTTTGCAGTTTAATTACACAATAGAAATACCAAACGACTGCGATCCTTCTAAGATCGATTAAAGCGATTTATTGGTGAAAAATATTGTGAAAGCCCTTTCCGTGTTTAATTGTTATGTAAATATTCTAGCTTTTCTGTCTATGTTGTTGTTGACTTTGTACATTTTCCATCAATAATAGCGCTAAGAAGAGCAAACAAGACTGGATGTCTTCGGATGTCTCGTGTGTTTGCTGGCACAGAAGGGTAAAGGAATGTGCATGCATGCAAAAACTCCACTGTTTCGCAATTCCTCCCCGCGTAATACTGATTCTCGACCTAGGATCTTCTCTTCTTATCATTTATATTTTTATTTTGCTTATCGTTCCGCGATCCGGAAACGAAATACTATTTCTTTTTTAAATAACTGCTTGTGGACATTTACGTAGCGGGGAATGGGGCCATGTAAAATTACTTCCGGCTGCCTCGATGGACTTGATCGCTTGTGTCAGCGCGTGTTAAAATACGTGAAAATACGTTTAGGGTCCCTTAGGTCTAAACAGCTGGGCAACTTGATTCACGTTGCACCATTTTAAGAAGATGTGAAATTGTGATTTCATTTCTTTTCACATGCGTATCGGATTTTGACTTTACAAGGGACTGTACTTGACTTACTGTACCAGTACATTTTCATTACCCACCACCACTCCCAAACCCTACCCCCCCCCCCCCCCGAAAAAGGCAGAAGAATGAGCTGGCTCTAAGTGCCCTTTGATTTTCACCTACAGTTAACCTATGTGATGTGCTGCAATAGTGATTATCACAAACCGTGGTTATCAGGGTTATGTACGGTTACGTTACGTTATCAGCGTTAAGTTACGTTACGATATAAGTGTTACATAACGTTATCAGTGTAAGACAAATGGCTATGTTGCCTGGTACCTCTCCAAACGCATACAACAAAACAGTTTGATCGAAAAAATTGACCTTCAGTTGGTTACTTTGTTTCCAGGAAATTTTCCTTCCTAAAAGGCTCGTTCGAAGGGGCGCTCTCTGGGAACGAGCTTATGCTCTTGCGACTTAATTTGAATCCTACAATTTGAGGGTTCGGTGTTTTGGATATGGTGGTAAAATTTGGCTTATGTAAATTAAGTTAACTTAGGGCCTGATTACATGGCGAATTTCAGCCCGGCTTCTAAAACAAATCTTCTTAAAAACACGTTTGCGATTACATGAAGAAAGTTTCATCCGGGGCGCCGAATTACAGCCCGGGCTGAAATTTCCATCCCGGTTTTTGAAACCGCTTGCGAATGCGTAGTGGTGGTTTTCAACGAAAGAAAAATGGCGACCACGATAATTATTCAATTTTTTAAAAGTGTTCAGCCCGGGCTGAAATTCTCAATGTAATAGCAACATAATTCTAGCCCGGCAAACCGGGCTGAAATTCGCCATATAATCGGGCCCTTATTCTTTGCCTGATTTTTTTTTTTTTCAATTTATGCAGATGTCCGAATGGTGTTTGCGTGGCGGAATACCAACAGCACGCCCATCAAAGGACAAAAAAGGTATAGGAGCCGGTGTTATCATTGCCATTATTTTGATACTTTTTCATTCTCAAGATTATTTAGCACCTGGAAATTAAATGAACGCTTCACGGATCGTCAGTAATTGCATTGAATGGCGGCTAAGCTTTGTTTTTATGCATTTAAGGGCCTCTTCACATGAGCCCGGTTTACGGGCTGTCTCAGTTACCAGGACGGATTTTGACCTCTGTTCATATGGAAAATTTTAGCCCGGTTGACGGGGATAAAATTCAAGAAACGAAGGCAAAATGGCGACACATAAAGTTGCATCTTTCGCGACTATCGTAGCTTTATTGACCCATGTAACTTTATTAATTAAGCAAATTCGCATATTTCTGAAGTGGAAATAGATACAAGGCAAAATTAAACCATTTGGACCACCCAATTACGAAAGGGAAGCTATTTTCTCAAAAAAAAGTTGCGTCCCGGCGACCGGGCTGGCGCGTTCATATGGGAAAATATTCTTCCCGGTTGTCGAGATCTCGGTTGCAGAAACCGAGATATCGGTAACCGGGCTGGCCCACCTTCTCATATGAAAAATTTTACAAGAAAATAGGAGTGAGTCGAGATCTCGGTAACTGGGCCAGCCCGGTCAACCGGGATCATATGAAGAGGCCCTAAGCCTGGTTTTCACTAGCGCCGCAAGCACAAGCGCGATCACGCAAAAAGGACAAATTTTGACCCTTGTGCTTGTGCTTGCTGCAAACACAAGCATCAAAATGCAATGCGCTTGTGCTTTTGCTTGAGTCGAAGCTTTTTTCACGGAGAAATAAGAGCTGTTATCCTTGCGCTTGTGCTTGTGTCGCTAGTGAAAACCAGGCTTTACTTTTGAAAGAAATGTCTGATCGCGACGATGAGCGGAGATCTCTCAACGAAAGCTATCGCTCAACAGAAAAATGAAAAAAAATATAATCCGAGTCGAAACAATTCAGTGGAGGACACGGCAAAAGGACTATAAATAATGGTGGGCTGAAGTTACGTCTTCCAAATGAAATGTATATAAAATACAAAGCTCTGCCGACGATCCGTGGCCCGTTTATTTCAAAGTGCTAAAACATCTTGAGAGTGCGGCAAGTTTGAATAATTTACTGGAACACAAGGGTTTTCAAAGCGCTTCAAAATGGAAGACGAGAGAGTAATAATCTTCACGAACCAAATTCGGCGAGTTGCATCGAGACTACACACACGACTACATTTTACGAGATAAAATGTCGCGGGTCGCGGGTAGAATGTCGCGGGTACACAAAATTGTCGCGGGTCCGAAAAACTATTTTTTTTGGTTTAATAGTTTTTCCAAAGTTAACTTCGTTAAAAAAAGATAATAGAATAACAAAAACAAGTGCTTGAAAGTAGGAAGTCCAACAATTGAACTTTACTTTTGCTTTCTTTCTTTCATAATTATGTACATTTTGTATTTATTTTGTATCTATTTTTATAGTTGATGTGATGTCGTACACGATTTTATCAACTCAATAAATGAGAGATGTAGATGTTTCTAGTTTTCCAACAGATTAATAAAATAATAACCGTAAGCAAGTCGGAGTAAAGCTAACCACAAGAAAACGGAAAAGCTAACCGCAAGCAAGTCGGAACGAAAAACAGGCTCGTTTTCGTTTCGGGTTTTAGTACATGCCGTTCTGGAAAGCAGTTTTTTACGAGAGAAGAGGACTATGATAAGAGTATCTAATGAGCAAATCACTAAGGATGTTCCATATTGTCATTTTGTCAGGCTGTGTGGGTGCTGACTCGTGTACTGCGTGCATGAAGCGAACGGCAGAAACTAATTTCACCTGCCAATGGTGTCCTAAAATACAGAAGTGAGTACAATGTAACTCTATCAACATGTGCTGCATTGTGAATGCAACAGACTTACAATTAGTGGAGTTCATTTCTACCAAGGCACTTGCGTGACCAAAACTAATAAACGCATGAATGATACTGCCTCGTCCCCAAGCATCCTCCTCCTTGGTCGTGCACGATTCGCTTGGCATTGTGGGACTGACGTGCACGGTTCGCTTGGCGTTGTGGGCGTGATGCGGACCCCCGCGCTCCCTGTTTTCCCGCCTTAACCGTCCGGCCGATTGGCACCTGAGGACGAGGCAGTGAATCATACACTGAGTAAGACTTAGCCCTTTAACAGCTGGCTGTTTGTAGGGGATTACAAACAGCCTTCTTCCTTCCCACCATCTAACCCCTGAGTAGAAGTAATCCCGAGCAAAGGGCAAATGTGACTGGAAGAAAGTGCAGAAAGACATATAACAGGTGACAAGCATGGGAGAGGTCCGATATGATTGGTTTACTGTAAATAGTTTTCTATCGAAACCAAAATACTCGATCCTGAGAAGTTATTGCGGTTTTTAGTGATATGCGAACTCTGAAATTCAAAATCCAACTAACGATTGCGTTTTTCGCTGCCTTCAATCATAATAATGGCGACAGCCAACAGAAAATGAAATCTATCGAAATATACCAATCAGACGGACGTGAACATTTGACCTGGTTTAAGGAGGATGAACTGTTTCCCGATCGAGAGGTCCGCTAGTGTAGCCTCCACCGGTTGGGGTGAGATGATTGGCGGCAGGAAAAGGCGTAAACCGTTGGTTGAGGATTGAATTTCAGAGTTCGCGAGATCGCCTCTTAATGAAAAGTGCAATAAGACACTTTTTCTAAAGCTCAGGAAATCTGAAAACAAGAGATATAAAGTGTATCTAGTTTACTTTTGTTAACAGCTTTGTTCTAATTTAAGGTGTTCAGATGGAGTGGATCGCCACCGCGAGGAATGGGAGAGAAATGAATGCAACGACAATGCCATCAAAAAGGTGATTATTTTTTTTAACCTTGCTTGCTAAAAATTTACAATGATGTGGTTACAATCCAAGCGTTTTTTGCTTTCAGACTCTAATATGCAATCACGCCGTGCTTTTCTTTTGAGGATAACAAATGTCGTTATGTTACTCTAAGTTGTCTTTATAGTTTTTCAGCTACAGTTAACCTTTGTGATTTCGGTGCTGCAATAGTGATTATCACAAATTAAATGTACTTGTAAGGGTTATGTTAGATTACTTAGTGTTACGTTACGTTATAACCGTTTAGTTACGTTACGTTACGTAACCAGTGTAGGACAGATCGCAATGTTGCTTACTAACCCTCCCAACACAAGCAGTTAAGAAATACCAAGATCGAAAAATTGGCCTTCAGTTGGTTACTTTGTTTCCAGGTCCTCTTCCTTCCTGGAAGCTTTATTTCCCTCTTCGTTGCACATTGTTCCCAGGAGCTCTCTCAATCAAACAATCAATCAATCAATTTATTAATGTGGTGCGTGGGTCGAGGCTGCCCTCACAGGTTGACTCTAATTTGAATCCTGAATTTGTAATGTTTGCATTTTAAACATTTTGTCTTTTATAGACTAAACCATTCTATCCTTGAATGTCTTTAATTGCAGATGTCCGAAGAGTGTTTGAGTGGCGGACCACCATCAAAACAAGGCAAATCCAAAGACCAAAAACGCAACTCCAAAGACAAAAAAGGCATAGGAGCCGGAGCTATCATTGGCATTATTGTGATACTTGTGTTGGTTATTGGTATCGCCGCATGGTGTGTGTATGCTTACAAACATCCCACCTCAAAATCAGGCCTGTTCTTTATTGAGGTAAGGTCCTGCCCTAACATTCTGATTAACAGTCTAAGGAAGTTTAGGACAATTATTAAGCTACATAATTACATTTACTCAATACGAGAAGGTGTACTCTGCTAGAAGGCGTTTTCAAAAGTAATTGTAGCTTGAAGCTAAACAAAACTATCCGAAAAGAGAATAATTGCCTAAGAAGGGCACGTCTCCTCTCGAAGTGAGCCCAAGCAATTAAACAAGCTACGTCACGGGAATTACGCAGATTTTTGTTCTAAACTGTTCTGAAATTAGTGGTAGGCAACTTAATTAACCCTAAATAAACATTATCTTTGAACATCTAAAGGAAGATATAATCTTAATTTGCGAATAGAATTGAAGCTGCGGCTATAACACGCGCGGAAAGAACTTGAAAAGTAAAGCCTTAATTTTTCAAGTTGCAATCCATTTCCATCCGCAGCCAAAAACGCTTGTTAACAGTTTCAGTGCTTTAATATATCAATTTTAAATTAAAATGGACCACCATTTTTTATGTTTTCTACGACCCAAATATGAATGTTGGCTGTTCAAAAATCGTGTAAAATCCGTGGCAAAGTCCCTTTAAGCGTCGTTTAGATATTTTCGATACACTGTTCGTGCCTTGTGATCCCGTGAGCGAGGTTATGGTTTAGAGCAGTTTGGGGCCTTCCTTCTTTGGCGTGACACAAGTTTCAAAGCAAGAAAGGCTAAAATGAGTAGATTAATTATTTAGGCACTTTGGCGACTAACCAATCACATTATTCCATCTCTTTGCAGGCCACTCGCAAACCCAGGGATTTCTTCAAACGTAGTCCCGGTGTGAGCGGGAACACAGGCCCGGCCGATCCTTCTGACATAAAGCCCCAGGTGCTGTAGGGTGATACAGAATAATCCACTCACCCTCTCGGCTCTAAAGCGGTAATATTTTTCCTGTCAAAAGAAGCACGTAGAAACAAATTACAACACAAGCACAGTAGTTTAATGTCATGCATAATATATGCACACTATTTTTTGTAAGTGACTTTGTAGTCTTCTTTATGTTCACTGGTGATCCCTAGAAAATTCAAACGGCAAGCCAAAATGGATTTTTCCGTTTTCGGTTTCTGAGCTATAGAGAATAAATCTAGGTATAAAATCAAAATCGATTAACTCGATCCCCAGCGATCATAGAGAAACGAATAGAACCTTCCACGGGTTTTCAACGACATCTTGGTTGGGGGCGAGTGCGGTGAAAATGCCGGCAATTGCAATAATTGGGGAAGATATTGTTGAGTCAGTGTCGAGAGTCAGTGACTCAAGCTACATGTATTCGGAAAAAATTCGAGTTCTCCTAACAGAAGTCGAACCAATGAACTTCTGCACGACGTCGGTCTGACGCTCTACCACTGAGCAACAGGAGGCTTGTGGAAGTTAGGCCATGTACTGAATGTGGTTAAAATGTGGCAAACATCCTGAAAGCTATAATGGTTAGTCCTTACAATTGGAGACATGTTACCCTGTTAAGGGAACTCGTAATTTATTTTTTCTGAGTAGTTTGCATCAGTGACTAATGATTGTCTTTCTACAAGTTTTTTACAACGCTTCGCGGAAAAAAAGCATTCTCTACATGTAACTCCACTAAAATGCGTTGCAGAATACCTGTAAAGTACAAGACAGGGAAAGATTTACTGACGTCTTTTCTGGATCTAATTTTTATATTTTTCTCTAATAATCATTGCGATAAAAAAGAATGTTAGTTATTAAAAAAACGGACAAATTCGCGTAGAGCTATGTAGGGAATGGAAAGATGTTCGTAGCTCCCTTAACTATATAAATGTATCGTGGAAGATTCTATTTACCAAGTCACGAGGTATTCAATACTTCAACGAATAAGTACAATCAGATCTTTGCGAGTTTTAACACAAATCTTTCGTATTTTACTTTTTATTTTAATTCTAACTCTTAAAAACTTGCTTCGTTATGTTCGTCAAAAGCGAACAGATCTATTCCTTGAGTTGTAGAAACGTCAAAAGTAAGTAAACAGTGTTTTGTATGTTAAAATTTTGTAAGAAAAAGAAAATAGGTAGGCACAGCAATTCAAGAAATTCAAGTCACTGTTTTAGTCAGTTGTTAGTAATTGTTTTCCAAGTCGATCGTTTTGACTCGAATTCTCTTACACTCGCGTAGGCCACGAGAGTCCAATGATCCACACGCGTGACGCGCGTGTATGGTAGCGAAACTATCGCTTTTCAGTCTTTGAATTGTGTCTAGCGGTCGCGTAATTTTCTGGCGCTTGTTCAGAGTGAATAAGAGAAACCTCGTGTTGACTCAAGGAGAAAAGCATAAATCGTTTGCCGTGCAGGATCAAAATGATCGGCTTGTAGCAATTCTTAGTTATATTTATTGTTTTTTTATTCGTATTTAAGAACCACAGTGGTATAACTTAATAACATGTAAAAGGTTCTGTTTTTGTGCTGCACGTGCTCTCGTAATCACGTTAAAGGTATTTATAATAAGGAACTCCGTAATGTGCCTCGAGGACTGCTAGAAATGATTTTGAGTTCGAAGCTGGGCTCAAGAAATATTGCAGTACTTGACGTTATATTTATACTATTTTAGCACTTTTCATTCTGCTTTTATATTGTATTACTTGTTAGCTAGCCTGTTCTACGCGTTCGGTTTGTTGGAGGAGAAAGACGGCATTAGTACCAAGAATGACGAGTGGCGTCTCTCCGACTGACCCCCGTCCTTTTTCTCCCACTCGCATTTCTTTGCGCTTCCGTCCTAATAATAACCGAACGCCTGGAACAGGATACATACATGTCATCTACGCCAGCACTCACTCAATATTAATGCAAAGTGAAAATAAGTTCCAATTTTTTGGTCAGGACCAGCTTCTTACGTCAGAACAAGTTTAACTGGTGTGACGTTAGTCCAGTCCCTGAACTCTCTCTTCCGCGCGCCCTTTATAGGGGTTTAACCCAGACGCGAGAAGAGAAAGTTCGCGCCTGGGTTTAACCCCTATAAAGGGCGCACGGAAGAGAGAGTTCAGGGACTGGACTAGTGTGACGTTAGCAATTAAGTACAGCGTTTGCATTAATGCAACCGGCCATCGAAGCCAGTAAATTGCTTGTTTCACGTAAGAGAGGTTGGAATTTGTAGCAACTAAAATAATTCTAGAATTCGTGAAATAAAATCTGCTTGCTGTCGATGTCTCTGTTGTCGAACTTGGTCTCGTTTGTGTGTTCTCATTGCGGAGGTGGCTTGGGTACATACCTTTGATTCTTGCGGAGGTATATATGGGTAACTTGCGTGACCAAGGAATCGTCTGGGGCCTGTGAGTAGTGGTTTCATTTATAAATAGCTTGGACATGTCAAAACAGTTTTCGGTTTCGCAATGTGAACATTCAGCGCTCGCTAAAGGCTGGTTCTCATATGATTGCCCCGATCGTCTCTGTCGCTTCTGTCGTTTGCAAAGTCTGAGGTAATTCTTGGTTTTCACGTGACGTCATCAAAAATCTAAAACCCAGAATCGAAAGACCCTGAGTTTTTATCCTTTAATGGCAATTAGACGTGCATAATAGAAATCCTTTTGAAGGTTTTTTAGCTCGATAGCATTCGCCGGCTTTAAGTTAGAGCATTTTGAATTTCGAAGTTTCACGCCACACGAGATCAAACATGGCCGCCCGAAGGCTGTCACGTATTCTTTAAAAAATGCTTCATCCTGCGATTTTTAACAACCTGGACAGTTGAGGTTTCACGAGAAGTGATATTGTAAATGTTAACTTGTTCATTAGTAAGAATGATCTGACCGCTTTTTGTAGTAGAATTGAATGCCAGATGTTTTCATTGATTTCCGGCCGCCATGTTGGAGCCCAAGCAGTTGGGCTCCAACATGGCGTTTCCATACTGTGCTCTCTAAATTTGCGTGAAACATTTTGACGGATAACTCAAGTACGGAATAACGTGCAGACCTGAGACTTGGACAAGTAGTTTATATAATAGTTTTCTACAACCTGTAATGTTCTTGATTTTTGTGACTCAATAGTTTTGGATTTATTTTTTCGCGGCGTGACAGTGAAAACCACCTATTGGAGCAAGCAAACTTTTTGAATGACACAAGATACCAAAATGATAAAATGACCACTTGTACAAACAGCAGCGAAGTGTAGCCGGATCTTGAATGAATGAATGATATAGGTGCTTATATAGCGCATTTACAATGCTCAATGCGCTTCACAGTTAGAATTTTTTATTGGATGAGACCGGACATCAGCATATCAGGCGCCTTTGGCAGCCGTTATCCGTCCATGTATATGATCTCATGACACCACCCAACCCATATCATAGAAACAGACCACAACACCGGGAACTTCATGCCCTACACTTTACGATGAGTGTGTGGGTTCTTTAACGTCCCCTGCTGATTGTAACACTGAAGATGCAGGAGACGGGGCCTACGGTTTATCGTCCTTATCCGAGAAGACTAGAACGTCTAACCATTTGCACATGTAATTACAAAGGCAGCACGTTCTCCTCAATTATTTTAAGACCCTGAGTGTTTGTCCGGTCTGGGAGTCGAACCCAAGACCTCCCGCACGGTAGTCCGGCGCTCTACCAGGATCAGCGTAGATCACGATCAGCAATTTAAAGTAAAACGATAAACTAAATGCAAGGCTGATCGGACAGCTAAAAAGGCACCGCAGTTTCAGATCACTTTACTCTCCCTGGCCACTCAGTTAACAACCTAGATCTCATCCCCCTGGAACTAATTAATCAAATCACATAGAGACGCCGCCGTTCGCAAAGCTAGGGAGGTTTTTTTTATCACCAAGGGCAAAACTCTTGAACCCCATGGAATGAACAGACGCGACGAAACTTGATCTGTTTATATCATATTTTTATTACCATTATTTTTGTAACAGCCTCCCTTTTTTTCTATATTTGTCAACCAATCATAGTCACCTTTTTAGTTTCCATTGTTTCAAAGATTGTAACCGTCCATTTCCATTTTTACTTAGCTTTTTCAGCCCCTGAAGAAGGTTAGTTTTGTCTAACCGAAATATTGGGCAATAAAATTTATTTAGCCTTTTTAGCTGTCCGATCAGCCTTGCATTTAGTTTATCGAATGAAACAAACGTACATTCCGCACTAAACAGAGAGCAGAATGTTTGTAAGACTTTTAATGAGCGATCGCTAGTAAACATCAAAACTTGCGTCACTGTGACCAAGGAGTTGCTGGGCCGCGTGCGTCTGGAACGATTTACCGACAAAACCCCAGCCAGATTATGAACCGGGCCCAGGCACCGCCCGGTTAATAACAAATCCGCGAAGGGAGGTCCATATCCGCTAGCGGATTTAGAAAATCCAAATCCGCGGGGGGTCCAAATCCGCTGTGACACCGGGTTCGCTGACGCATCTTCCCGAAATGCCTTATTATATGAATATAACTAAGCATTTTAACAACGCGAACAAAATCTACGCGTAATAAAATTAACGCGAATTTTCGAAAAGTTATGTTTTAATGCATTTAATTAACGCGAGTTTCCGTGTGGTTCATGTTTACATTATTTTAATTTACGCGAATTTGGTGCATTATGCGTATTAATCTCTATAGCTACCTGCGCTTTTTACAAGACAAAACGACAAAGTCCAACGGTAGAGTACCGGTAAATGGGAAGACAGAACGCGATGGACACAATGTAGAAGAACTGAGAGTTTTTTCCATTTACCCTTGGAGATAACAAACGTTAGTAGAAACTCAGCTGTGTTCTATTGGAAATCCGCGAATCTGATTGGTTCTCCCACTGCTTTCTATTCGCCGATAGAAAACAGTCGCGCGCGCGAGTAGCTCTTTAACCGGTAAATTTTCTTGATTTTTGTCTTCAAAGTGCACAAAATTGTAGGTTTTGGACGGCAATCCTTTAGAGTTTCTACTAAAACAATTAGACTACTCGCGCTCGTTTTCTATGAGCGATAGAAAACTCGGTTTTCATAGAAAACTCGGTTTTCATAGAAAACTCGGGCTTGTAGTCTAATTGTTAATTAGAAAACTAAAAACATTTTCAATACTGAATGGCGATATGACGTGAACATGTGCACGTTACATGTAACTTTGCTGGAAATAAAGGTGTCTTAAAATAACGATGCGGTAAAATAGTGTGAATTAAATTAACAATGACGTAATTAAAGGTGCATAAAATTAACGCGAATTTTGGAAATTCGCGTTAATAACATGCATCGTTAATTTCCTATAATGAGGTTTTATTTGTGCTGCGTTGATCCACGACATGAAGTGCCTAGCTTTATTACTGTTTGTCGGAGTTTTTCTGCCGTGTTTTTACCGCGAATGTGAAGGTAAGCAACCGGTATTGGAAGTCTTTGAAAGTTTACATAAAGTTAGAAATAGTTTGTCACAAGCTGTCATCATATTCCCACAAAAATATCCTAAGACAACTATTTGCATACATACGGCAAAGAATGTTTCCGTTTCTGAAGGGGATGCAGTGACTAAGCTTTTAAAATTTGAAAACTCCCTTCCGTATGTTTAAACAATCACTTTCATTCCCTTTTAATTTTAGTGCACAAGACCCAAAGTGAGGCGTTTTAAAATAAAATTATTTTGCTGATTAATTTATGCTAAAATTGTCGAGTTTCCAATAAAGTTTATTGTTGTGAATTATTGAGCTGCGTTGTTTTCTTATTTACAGTCATGGTGGCCAAATCATGTAGCTTTTAACAGTTCGGCAGTGTTTTATTTGACATGTAATGTGAAAATTAAATTTTGTTTTTAAAAGCATCACGCGACATATTTGCTTTTGTTTATTTTCCACTTGCCCAGCCTTCCAATATCGTGACTTGCGTCATAATGGCAGAAGTTATGTGCTGGAGGCAGAAAACACTGTTGACAAAGTTCGTCATCATCGATCTAGAAGAGAGTCTCCACCAGGTGTATTAACAAATCAAACTGATTTTGAGAATGTAAGCTCAACCTGTCAGGATAAAACAGAAAAGGTCAGTGTTGTTTATTTGCGTTTAACTTTGATTAGGAATTAAATCTCTATTGTTAATAAATCAATGTGATAACGTTTGAGTCAGCTTGTATTTCTAATTTAGAATCAATTCTTAATAATTGAGAAATAATTATATGATCTCGAGTAAAGATCATTATCAACAAATCAGATATTCTACTGACAAAATCTATTTCAGGATCTAAAAAATGCTGCCATGTCTCATTACCGTCGCTTGCATCTTAGTGTGAACAAACAAACACGCGTGAACAAACACGCATGATCTAATTGGATATTAAACGTGACATGTTTGGTAATCAAACGTTAAAGTTTGGCAGACCGTAACGGCAACCGTCGCACAGGGAGCCCTCGCATGAGCTATGCGGATAAATAAAAAAATCATTCTTACTTGTTATCGTCGCGTTTTTTGCGTTTTATCGGCCATTTTGAATGTTTAATACTCGGTCTAGCAGGTTGGAGGTCTGGAATCGAGAAACGTGTCGGGTCTGGGACGGGAGGAACATTCGTAAGTATTAATTCTCGGGATGACACCCGATTAAGCTACGAGTGCTATATAGTGACAAGGGGTGAAACTCTCGGATTTCATGTATCAATCTTTCTGCCAGTTGGGGGTCACGGAAGTGGAATACCATCTTACAACCGGAAGTAAAAATGTAACTTGAGGAAGAGGCAGCAATGCGTGCAAAATGGCCTAATATCTTCCCGAGTTGTCAAGTATAGTCTCAATACCCGGCACCCAAAAACTCTAAATTTCTTTAAATCCTTACACATAGTTTCCTTAAATAACTTCGGCGGCGGCCTTGAGTTGAAGGAAGCGTAAAGTTTAAAAGAATTGAAAGAAACTAGTCAATCATGCTTTTGTTTCAAGGCATTCATTTGGTCTGTCGGTTCAGTACCGCCCTGTAGTTGGTACTAAAAGCAGTGTTCAAATCTGAATAAAAATTTCTGTAAATTTACACGTTCTGTAAGAAGTATATCCTGAATTTTTCCATTCTCGTTGTTGTTTTGCATAGAACGTGCAGGCAGTGTTCAGCTAATTACGCCTGTTGTTTTGTGACCTGATTTGCAATTCTTGGTTGGGCTTAATGGCGATGAGTCTGAGAAATGGCGGTGTTTTCCTCGACAAGTAAATTCAATATAACAGAATGGTAGGTATAAAAAAATAAAATCTTGTCCGCGGCCGATGTGTTTCATCGCCAACGATGAACGTCGCCTAGCAAAACGTTTAATTAGCAATTACCGTTATATACGTGCATTTTGGTTTTTAAATCTTTGCATATTTTACAAATCTTATCTGAGAACGAAATTAAATATTCAGTCAATCGTTCTAATTCCGTAAAAAAAAAGAAAACACTTCCGGAATTGAAAAGCACCAATCAGAACAAACAATATCATTTATTTCCGTCTATATCTGTCAATCAATGAATCGAAATTCTTACTTACGTGACCCCCAACTGACAGGAAGATGCAACCAAATCAAAGATTTTAAAACGACGCCAAAATATTGTATACGTTAGAAACAATTGGGCAAAATAAGCTCATGGATGTCTATTTCAACCTTTCTCCTGTCTGCTGAGTAAGTATAGTAAAATTTAGACAGATATTTGGCTGCGAATTTTTGCCAAATTTGAAGGCTGTCATTTACAGTTTCACCCCTTTTACGGTTCCAGTCCTCGTTCAAGCTGACTGCGAATAATTTATTTGGCTCCAGACCACCAACTTGCAGACCGCGTAAAAAGAAATAAAGAGGCGCGACAAAAGCAGGTGAAGTTTTATTCCTATTTATCCTCTTATCTGATGTGAGAGCCCCCTGTGCCTTCGCGCCGAAATGTCAACACATTCCGGTTTCGAAATGGCGGAAAGATTGGAGATAGAGACTTCTTCCAAAAAAATGATCCCGATCTGTGTTGATATGCACTTGCAGGTTCACTTGAATCGCTTCTAGTGTAAAGTTTCGCCCGTACTCAGTGTTTATGGTGAGCATTTTGAGTGTGAAAGTTTGCGTTACAGTCTGCTTAACTTCAAATGTTTGATGACAAAACATGCCACGTTTAATTCCCAATTAGATCATGTTTCGGCGTCACGCGTTCACGCTTAGATGCAAGCGACGGTATTGAATAAACAATTAAAATATATCTGAAGGAAATTATCTTCATGTGTATCAGAATCCTTGTCAGAAATTTTGAGAGAGAAACTTTATTTTGGCCAGCTTGTCTATGGATTGATACTTAATCCACAGCCTATATCTGAGTAATGTGAGGGGGGTGGGTGCTTCAAATTTTCATTTCTACAAAGTATAATTTTCTGTCAGAGCTTTGTAAATTCAAATTTTCAGTACAGTTCTTTCTTGAAGTTGGTTCACTTTCGAATAAAAGATTCTCCCTTATGGAAATACCGTACATCGAGCCTCTTTAATATGGATACCAGAGAGGAAACGCTGAGTGTCCGGCCGGCCGGCCATAATGCAGAACTTCATGTCAGTATTACAGAAGTACAGGTTATGAGATTTCTGGTTTCTGGACTAATGCAAGTGAACAGTGTATTGATTTTGCAAGATCACACTAATTGTCTTACCACAGTACTGATTTTAAAAGCAAGTAAAAATACTTCATTTTTGTATTCATCACCCCTTCAAATCTTGAGTTCTTTTTTTCAGATAAACCATAGATATTATGTATCACAAGTTGTGAACAGTGGGCAAGGTTATTGGATAAACATTCAAGGAGATCCGAAAACTGTAGAACAACCTTACCTCTCTGACAGTTATCTTCTGCTACAGGTAAAGTGAAAGCTGAGTTCAAGCGCGCGAAGCGCGCCAGCGGAGCACCATGGGTGAGGAAATTTGGTAAGCCCGTGAAGCCAAAAACATTTGGTTATCCAGTGAGCGTATGCCCGCCCGCCCACCCACCCCTACAGATTAGACTCTCGGGGAGGAGGATGGGAGTCGCAAGGCAACCCGACCGGGGGAGAATGCCATCTTTGGACATCCATGTTATGGTCAATTGACAGCTGTCAAAACAAGGTATCCGCTGACCACTATCACATGACCATATCGTGGTTTCAGGTGTACAGCTCATCGAGGTCATTGTGTTTTTTAAAAGCTGACCGCTGACTAGGTTATAGTTTTTCATTGAATCACGGGCTCAAATCTTACTTTTTTGTCTAGGGTAATGACAGGATTTTGTAAGCGCAATTTCTGCGATTGGATTTGACGATTTATTTAGTGTGGAGCTCCGCTTTTAGGCTTGCCTAAATCTATATATTATGATATTTTCTTACATTATCCATTGACAAAAACTCACAAATTAATATCCAGGGGATGAATAATTGTTTTAGTATAATTTTCAGAAGTAAATATCAAAAAGCAAAATAGCAATAGAAAACACGAAAACAACAAACAGAAGTGCTCGCTTGCATACGAGTAAACCAGTTTAATTCATCGATTGAAATCATAATTTACGCTCGAGTTTTAGCAATAAAACGGAACAAAACAAACACTACGAAAAAGATAGATATCTGGTACCTTTGTTTTATCGTTGGTGACTTCTGAGCAATTGTGTGAATCCTCTCGAAATTACTAGCTCCAGTGAGAAGAGAACTAAATAATGTTTTAACAGTTGATCTGACTGAGTACATGGCCGTGTGCGATCTTCAAAATCACCATGTTTACGATCAATTCTAATGCCTTGCAAACTATTTCTTGAAAATGTTTTCGGTCCAAAAGCCTTGGTAGTAAATTTGCAAAATTCCCAATGTTTCAAATATTCAGGTCCATTTGGAGTGATTTCTTTTAAATGAGAGAATTTTTCATTCAGCAAATGCCGCCATATTCACTGACCTGGATGGCAAACGTGGCATGGCTTAGTAGCCAAACCTTCAGATGCAATATTCACCGCCTAGCGCGGTGAATATTAAGACATAGTCCGAGCTTCTCGACCAATCAGAATTGGATTCACCTCTGGAAATTATACTAATATGTATTAGTGTTGATTTGAGTCATACTTAAAAGTTGTAACTTTGCATGTTTGATATATCCAATTTGCATACTTCGTGGAAGGCTATTCTGTTGGGTGGGGTGGAAGGTCTCAAAAGCCCCATTATTAAAGGAAAGTGGGAAAGAAGCTAAGCTGGGATTTCTGGAAAGGTGAGGGGATCAAACCAAAAAACCCTTCATCGGGAAGGGTATGGATATTTTTAGGAGCAACGCAACAATTTTATTTGTGATAATTGAAAATAGGCAGTACAGTCAACTCTCGTTATAGTGGACACGCTCGGGGCGTCGTTTAGTGTCCGTAAGAGTCTGTAATAGCTGGATGCGAAGAAAAAAAGCGCCGTTAACATACGTTAAATGATAAAGACTATGATAAGCTTATCAACAGTGGTGAAGCTGCTAAGCATTCGTTTGGAATGGAGGATGAGGGCTTGTGGAGGGAAAGGCCAAGCTGAAAGACCAAGCTGAAGTGAAAAAGCAAAAGTCTATTGTACAGTTACTGAAGGAATTGATGCAAAAATAAATATTCCAGAATTTTTTTGAAATGTGTTTTGACAAACAACGGACAGCAGACTGCAATTTTACGTAATTTATGTTATATGAGAAGTTCATGGCGACTACACTTTATCGAGAGTCAAAACAAAGACTGTTGGTACCGCAAAAATGTCCGTTATTCCGTAATTATAGTGAGAGTCCGTAATAGCGGGAGTCATTTCCAGTCAAACCTCTATAGCTTTGGCTGGGGATCCGGATTTTGCTCGTAAGTTTTAGTGAGTGTCTGCAGTAGAGGAGTGTCCGCAAGCCGAGAGTTGACTGTACAGGGCTTCTGAGAAAGTTTTTGGTCTCTGAGACCACCTTTCACCCCAAGGAATTTACAATCCCTGTGGGGAGAGTATGGACATTTTCTGGAACCACACAATTTGCTTTATACCTTCATCTTGATGTTCTAGGTACAATTTGAGTGAGAGTATACGTACTTTGTCAATTTTAGTACTTTTTACTGTAAAGCAGAAAAATCTCCATGATAGTGTCCCTTTAAGTACAGATATATCAGTAAATTATAATCCTTTGTACTTCAACAAATTTTCTTTTTTTAGAATTACACGCTGAGTTTTAAGTTTCCTTACTACGGTCACCTACTTGATCAAGTTATGCTTTCAACAGGAGGTAGGAACCACTGTTCACTGGAGAGTTATTTCTAATTTATTGTACAGTTACATATACTAGCCACGCTGATTTGTTTCATTTGAAAATTTATAATGGTAATAGGACTGAGCGGAGTCCAATTCGGTCTGTAATCATACGAGTGATTAACAAAATCGGACGACCACGGAGTCCGATCTGTTAATCCGACGAGTATGATTACAGATAAAATTGGACGACACGAAGTCCTGTTACCATGCAATTAATCAAAACTATGACAAAATTTGAGAAGGAAACTAATCTTTGGTTAAATGATTTAACGTTTTTATGAATACTGAAAAACAGTCATAACAGTTTACTTGATAGAATGCACACAAAAGCGCGCGCAAAATGGCGCGTACTGTCTAATTACACAGGCATGACGCGTACACTGTCCTATTTCACTGTCCAATAACAAGCATGATGCATGCACTGCCCTATAAGTGTTCAAATCGGGCTCTTCATAAACAATCACGCTCAAGAATGTTGTTATAGTTTTAATTAATCTTCCAATATGATTGGTTCTCCCATTGTCTATTTACTGATGAAACACAATTACGTAAGTTTGTGTTGAAAGGGAATTATTCTTGATCTTTGGCCTAAAGATATTGATACATGTGGGTTTTGGACCATAATCCTTTGGATTGTCCCAACTGCTTCGTCGACTGCTTGCTCAAAGAAGATTTGTTTTTATGATCTAATTGTTACCTTAGTGTAGGAAATTAACGCTAATAATATTTCAAACATTTGCGCATTTGTCACGTTAATTTTCACGCCCTTAATTTAGTGGAAGGTTAATTTTCATGACCTTATTTTCAATTTTGGCCCCAATTTCTCGTTACAGTCCAGATATTCTTGACTCTTAGAAAAAAAAAAGCATTAAATTATCAGGGTGGAAAATTATCTGCCGGTATCACTTAAACTGTGAAGAATGGTGGATTTCCACTGACGCGTAATTTTTTACGTGCGTGAAAAAATTTAGAGACAATGTATGAACGACTTGCGTAAACGTTTACGCAAGTCGTTCATACATTGTCTCTAAATTTTTTCACGCACGTAAAAAATTACGCGTCAGTGGAAATCAACCAGAACGCTCAAAATGGTTAGATTCCTTCGCTTAACCCCTAAGTTTGGGGAAAGTACCACGAACATTGTTTCCCTTTAAGATTATACGTTTATATAGACTCTTGGTCTTAGGCCATCGTAACTTGATTAAAAAATATGAAACAAACAGCGGTAATAAACATTATGAAAATTCGCATTTTACTAACTTGACGTTTCGTATGCTAAGCTACACACATTTTCAAAAGTATGGCCGTTACAAAGTATGACCGTTATAAACTTGTTCCTGTTGTCTCAAAAAGTGTTTTTTTCTTTCTGTACGTCGTGTTAATTTCCTTCATTTTAAAATGTTACCCCCTCTTTCGCGTTAATTTTCTTTACTGGAAAGTAATTTTTCCTCCAATTCGCGTTAATTTGTATAGATAATCGCATGATTTCGAGTGCACACACACACACATAATCCTCTTCACGCCTAGGAGGCACATAAGGCTGAGACCAGAGATTTCCATTGCTCCCTTTCCATGGCTACCTTCTCAAGTTCTTTCCACGTCTTCCCTGCTGTTTTCATTTCTGCCTCGATCGTCCTCCTCCAAGTCTCCCGTGGACGTCCTTTCTTCCTTCTTCCACTATCCGGTGTCCATCTTAATGCAGTTCGTGTTATGCTATCTCGACCTTTCCTGATAACATGCCCTAGCCACCTCCATACTTATGCCTAAAATATCAATGCGGTAGAGCAACATTTCCCTTTCCACCTGTGCGGTCTTGCCTGTTTGAAACATAGTTCTGACATTCCAAGTGCCAATATGGCACTTTGACTTTGGGCCTAGGAGTGGCCTGATCGTGCGTTGTGCAGTCATTCGTCCATCTCCCTCGTCCTGTGTTTGTGTATTTCTCTGATCCTCAGTTTCCGTAGCAATTAATTACTGTGATGGGGTTGCTAGCCCCACGCACAAGTTTGCCAGAGCCCTGTTAGCCGGCATTACCCGTTTCCATCTCCCACGACGAGGACGTAGGGTTGGACTTTGGGAGACGATTTCGAGTGCAATTTGGGATAAATCAGCACGAGTAAATTTTTCAAAGGCTAACCAAATTAGGGCGAGTGCAATTTGTAGTCTTTGAAAAATTTACGAGTGCTGATTTATCCCAAATTGTACGAGAAAAATCATGTGATTACTTGTTAATAATACACATACAAAAATTTCACTTGAAGTGGATGACAAACAAACCGGTGTTTATACGTAGCTTACCTTTCCGATTCGTTCAAACATAACGGAGTTGTCGGGCTTTGTAAAATCCAGATACCGCTAGGGAATTGTAAAGCTCTCTGTCATGCATTATCGGGTGCTTTTATCCTTATTCAGTTGTATTGGTTTGGGCTGAAATGTCCAACTTCAATTCACACTTGTAATCTATCTTCTTTACGAGCCGTCGCGAAAGAAAATCCACGTTTGGTAGCTTTCAGTAGTTTCGTAAAGCCTCTTTTGCATGTGCTGTACAAACGTCCAGTACTTTGGTTTATATACTTATAACCTTTGTTAAATCGGTCAAACTTTTCATGAATTGTTATGTTTTTGCTCGATTTTTGCTGTCTCAAACACTCCGACAACGGCCGCCATTTTGTTTTGGCGCGCTTTCCGACTTTCCTGTCAATCAATTTAATTTCAACTTTCTGCACTCAATTTCAACTTTCTGCCCTGTTTGGAATTAATTGACGTGCTCTCAGCGAATGAGCATGCAGAAATTTTTGTATGTATATTATTAAATAAATTAGCGTTAATTTCAAATACCTTAATGAACACAAGCGTGAATTAACCGGGCGCAGCCGGTTCATAATCTGGCCGACATTTATTTGTCGTTTTCTCAGTAAATCGTTCCAGACCCACGCGGCCCAGCCAGCCCCTAGGTCACGGTCACGTAAGACTTTATGTTTACTAGCGATCACACGTTTAACATGAACATTCTGCTCTCGATCTGTTTAGTGTGAAACGGATATTTTTGTGTCATTCGTACGTTTTACCCGAATTGAGGACTGAACAATTACATTGCGAAACCGAAGACCGCTTGGTCCAAGCTAATTAAAATGAAACCACTACGTCAGACCCACGCGATCGCAAGTGCGATCTCTCGCCTGTAGCTATAAATAATCATTAACCTATTTTTAAAATATTTACGAATACTCTGCGCTTTGTTTGTGTGAAATATTTATTTTTGTGTTATTCAAGCGTTTGGCTCGGAGCGAGTACAAGTCGTACAATTTACCCGAAACGTGCTGAATATTGTAAAACAACGCCAATTTTTTCTGGACATTCCACTTTGTGTTTTGAGATTATTTTAGGAATCGAAAGCAAAAATTGCAAGCTTAGCAAGAATGTGACAAGGCACGGGAAACACGCTATCACGCCAGGGAAATTATCTGCTGAATCGCGCAGTCAGGTATGCTCTATTTACTTGCTATGAATCACGCAACTTCTTAAATGCCTCCGATAGCTGTGTTTTCGAGTTACCGAAATCAATTTATGCCATTCAAGTGGTTTGAGTATATTTTATTTAAGATTCGGAACAAAATAAATATTTGCAAGCCCAGGCAGGAATTTTTTTATGCATATTGATAAAAAAAAGAGTTGACGTAATGAGAGAAATTTTCGTTTACTACTCCGGCTCACGCAAACTAGTCAAACTGCATGACTGGTGCAAAACTCGGACTTGAGTCGTCGGACGACGCTTAACGGAGAAATATAACGGACACAACGGGATGGCCTTAGTTTACTCGTTTTTTTTGGGAGGGGGGGGGGGTGAAATGGACTTTTTTAATGCCATTCAACTGGTTTGGGTTTATTTTAATCAACATTCGGAACAAAATAAATAAAGACTATTTGCATAACGAACCGCAAGTTCTTAGCAACCGAAAACAGACCTCTGGATCCCGCAGAGATAGAGGTTTTTTACTCCTCTATCTCAGCGTGAAGTCCAGTAGCTTGCAGCATTCCATTGTAACAATATCCCTGCCATTAATCGTTTCTGTTCTACTAAATGTGCGAATTTTAGCGCGAATGTGTCATAATCCTGAAACGTGAAAGAGTGTATATAATTAAAAATTCTATTTTGGTCATAAAAAAGCTTCAGAGAAATACAAGACGTTTGATGTTCCGGAATATTATATATTTGGCACGTTTAGTTTTAGTTTGGGAAGAATGCGAGCGGTCTTCTTTTACTCCAGTTATTTCACGGAGCGAGATAAAAAGTTTAAAAGCGAAATACTTCTTGAACGAACTCTTTGATTTTCTCGTTTTTAACAGCTCGTGTACGGAAATATCTCTATAGAAATGTATTTTTCAAGTTGTGTCTAGATACCCGGCAGCGCTATTTACCCGGCAGCCAAATTTTTGTTACCTTTTTTCTAAGAATACTCGAACGCCGGAAACACCTATCCAAGCGATTTCCATACTTACATGTAAGGCTTCTACACCGAATTGCACACTCTTTCTCAACAAATATCGCAGCCCATAGCACAAAGCGTTTGGCGGAGGAAGTTCATCGGTGAGAATGTCATCTACTTATATTAAATCGTTGGCATTTTTAAACAAAAATCGAAATTTAGATTTTTATCCTTTCATTAATGTTTTTCTGATCTACCTGAACAACTTATTGATGTGAATGCATGGCCCATATTTTCCGCGGAGAAATAACAATCTTAACAATGTAAAAGTACACAACCTATTTTGATCATGACTTTTGCAGATTTGGCGGCTCCTAAAAGAGCCATTTTTAGCGACCTACAAACGTCCAAAACGACGAAAGCAGGGCGCGGTGGCTCATCAGTAAAAAAAAGCCGTTTTGGGGACAGTGCTGCTGTACCGGAGACAGGATATGCTTATTTTATACACCAGCTGTACAAACGAGCCGCGAACAGGATTTCAGCAACTGCTACGCAGTTTTCTTCCCCTCTTGATGTTCCTACCGTAGACCGAACAATATTAAAGTTCCCCTGAATCAGACTGTATTGTTCTCTGAACGTACTGTTGCACGTCCTGTGCTGCCACTTATTGCAGCCATCACATTAAAACGGGGACTCTTGGCGCGCGTTTTTGTACACTTTTTTGTTTTGTTTTTCATTTTACTTTAAAGCTTTCCTTTACAGTTCAAATGAATGAATGACGAGAACTGTGAGTAGAGTCTCGTCAAGAGTCGAAATACTAGTCATTTGCTTGCATGGTTAATGTTGATGTTGATACCAGGGCTAAACTTGGGGAAGCCCTAAGCTTTGAAGTTTGTATATCCCAGAAATACTCAGGCATGTAATGCCGGATGCCAGGACTAAAAGTTGGAATAACCAAAGAGGATATATAACACTTGCCTAAGCCTCGATGTCATGTGCGAATCAAAATATTAAAAAAAAGTTATATATCCCAGAAGCACTCAGGCATACAATGATGCCAGGACTCCAAATTGGAATAACCAAAGAGGATATATAAAACTTGCCTGAGCCTCGATGTCATGTGCGAATCAAAAATATTTAAAAAATAAGGTTATATATCCCTGAAGCACTCAGGCATATATACAATGATGCCAGGACTCCAAATTGAAATAACCAAAGCGGATATATAACACTTGCCTAAGCCTCGATGCCATGTGCGAATCAAAATATTAAAAAAAGGTTATATATCCCTGAAGCACTCAGGCATACAATGATGCCAGGACTCCAAATTGGAATAACCAAAGAGGATATATAACACTTGCCTAAGCCTCAATGTCATGTGCGAATCAAAATATTAAATAAGGTTATATATCCCTGAAGCACTCAGGCATACAATGATGCCAGGACTCCACATTGGAATAGCTAAAGCGGATATATAACACTTGCCTAAGCCTCAATGTCATGTGTGAATCAAAATACTAAAACAAGTTATATATCCCTGAAGCACTCAGGCATACAATGATGCCAGGACTCCAAATTGGAATAACCAAAGAGGATATATAACACTTGCCTAAGCCTCAATGTCATGTGCGAATCAAAATATTAAATAAGGTTATATATCCCTGAAGCAATCAGGCATACAATGATGCCAGGACTCCAAATTGGAATAACCAAAGAGGATATATAACACTTGCCTAAGCCTCGATGCCATGTGCGAATCAAAATATTAAAAAAGGTTATATATCCCTGAAGCACTCAGGCATACAATGATGCCAGGACTCCAAATTGGAATAACCAAAGAGGATATATAACACTTGCCTAAGCCTCAATGTCATGTGCGAATCAAAATATTAAATAAGGTTATATATCCCTGAAGCACTCAGGCATATAATGATGCCAGGACTCCAAATTGGAATAACCAAAGAGGATATATAACACTTGCCTAAGCCTCGATGCCATGTGCGAATCAAAATATTAAAAAAGGTTATATATCCCTGAAGCACTCAGGCATACAATGATGCCAGGACTCCAAATTGGAATAACCAAAGAGGATATATAACACTTGCCTAAGCCTCAATGTCATGTGCGAATCAAAATATTAAATAAGGTTATATATCCCTGAAGCACTCAGGCATACAATGATGCCAGGACTCCAAATTGGAATAACCAAAGAGGATATGTAACACTTGCCAAAGCTTTGATGTCATGCACGAATGAAAATATTAAATTAGTTTATATATCCTTGAAGCATTCGGGCATGCAATGATGCCAGGACTCCAAGCTGGACAAGCCAAAGAAGATATTTAACACTTGCAAATCAAAATATTAAATAAATTTCAATATCTTGGAAGCACTTATATGTTGCATGCATGTGATACCTGGACTTTAAGTTTGCCAAGCCAAGGAGGATAAATAACACTTGCCTTAGCTTTGATGTCATGTACAAATCAAAATAATAATCAAGTTTGTATGTCCCAGAAGCACTTAAGCACGCAATGATGAGCAAACCAGACAGGATATATAATGATCGCATAATTCGTCAAGTTACACTTCTCCAAAATTATTCCTTTTCAAATCCTGGTTTAGCCAGAAAATAAATATATTAAACCTAACTATTTTTACTCATGGATTTTTCCTTTGTACTGGATAATATTAATTTTGTATGCTGGTAATGCATCAACAATGTTACCCTGCATAGCTCCTAGTATTTGTTTTACCGAAATGATCGGCGCTGGTATTGTTGTGGCTGATCTTCGGTCAATTAGCTTCAATTAGTTTGTCCACCAGCAAAATATGCTTCTTTGAGACGCTGTCTTTTTATTTTCTGTCGAAAATAGGCCTGAGAAAAAAAGCCAAGGGAATTAATAGGCTATAGATACCTCTTTCTTGTGTACGTGTCGATGAAAAGCCCGCCATTTTTTAGGTTTCTGAAATCGACCATAGCAAATTCTCTCAAAAGGCTTGAAACCAATGGGCCACATCAATTATCCACAGGAACACTGAATATTTAAGGATTCAGGGGATTCAGTACCATTTCCATGATTTGCACGTCGAAGTGCTGCAGAATCCATTCTGAACAGGACTCGATCGAAATGAAGACAAATTTAACGCGCGCTTTGTCGGGAAAATCTGTAATCCAATCTCAACAAATGTCAAAAGAGCAATCCAGCCGCTTGAAATAAACGGGAATGCCGCTGCGAGCTCCAAACAGCCGCTTCACATGTGATTGTACAAAAGTGTTAAAACTCTCGGCCGGTAAAACCACAACTCACATGCGATGACAGCTTCTGAGCCGGCCTATGACGTCACTTCATAGCAACCAGACCGTGCGAATTTTTGAACTTCCGGTTACTTGTGGCTCGTTATGATGCGGAAGCAGGAATTTATCTGGCCAGGGATGTGGTTTAAAGCAAGAGATGACGTGATGAAGTAAATTCAGCTCACTCACACTCCGTGACTTACGCAAACATGACTTGTGTGTTTCTCAAGTGACTGCTTTTCTAAAGATTTTTTACTGTGTGGCGCCGTGTCTTTCTAGCCAAAGAAATGAAAGAAGTGGTCAAACATAAACTGCCAGGTTATAAACTGCTTGAAGTTTCTTGTTTCCTGTAATAAGGTAATTAAATCTCAGCCTGTTTATCAAAAGACACCTACATATATGAATGCATCAAAAATATAATAAATCCTTCTTGTTTAAAGTATCAGCCACCGTTAAAAAGTAAAAATGTTCCAAATTTGAGATTTTTTGTAGTTCGGATAAAGCTCTTCAAGGGCGTTTTTTTACAAAAAAAAAATTCCACAAAATATTCTATTTCTGCTCGAAGTTATTGCACGATAAAGTTTTTTGCAAGGTTAATTATGTTTATTGCCTGCTTATTGTCCTTAACGAAATTCCAGCTCCATTTGTTCGACTATTTTGCTTGTTTACAAGTAAAATAAAAGAATAGTGGACAATGAATTCCTTCTCTTACCGAATTTTTCGAATTTTTGTTAACTCTCAAGGGACTGTTTTAATTTCTCAGGGGAATATTTTAATTTCTCAAGGGAATACTTTTCGCTGTGGGTGATAAAAACGTCACTCAATAGGAATGCGTCAGCACTTCCGATTCCGAAGTGTTACGAAATTTCTCGATGGCCTCAACAAAAGAAAAAATGTACAAGGCAGGTAATTTCGCTGGCCTGTCCGTGTCGAGACTACAGTCTATCATTTTTTCCATTTTCACGCGTCGCTCGTCATCAAGCCTTTTGCAATTTAAAGGTAGGTATTTTTCAAAGATTTCTGCCATTAATCGATTAAATCACTTAGCTTTAACATGCTGAAAAGTTGCTGCCAATCTTCATTGTCAGAGGATATTGGCCAATGCGATGACCTGTTGTTACATAATGTAGTGACACAGAGATTCGTCACGCAATCCAAAAGAACGTCCGCGTAGGAGGCGTTCATAATAACGTCTATTTATAAATTCGGTAATCTAAGCAGAAATTTGCAGCCAGCCGATAATCACGGAAACACCGTCATTTAGTCCGTTTTATGTACTTGCTAGTATACTGGCTCTTGCTCGTCGCTTATAAAAGGATGAGGTCAACTAACGGAAAGGTTTTTTTTTAAAAAAACTATTAATACTGCAATGCAATGTGCCTCTGATAAAATGTAAATAAATAGACAAAGGTGAAACACGAGACGATAATGACAGACGCTTGGTTTATAAAAAGTAAAAGCAGGAATTTGACAATGGAAAATTCCCAACCAGCTGGTTATCAGAAAAATCAATCAACTGATAACCTTTCTTTTGGAGCAAAGACTGCAAAGTGGCACTCAAACTTTAAGATCGGTTTTAACCTGTTGATTTTAATAATGCATCGCAAATCGCTTTCAATATTATCATTTCCCCTACTCGTACCTCATGCAAAATAGTCGGTTTCTCGAAGAGATCTTTGATTAACGCAAGAAATTCTATAGATTCGGCGTCTTCTTCGAATCCACCTGTCGTTTTCCGCACCAACAAGTGAAAGCCAATCGAAAATTAACGTTGAAGAACCGGTTGAAGGTCTAGAAAGTGGTCACACTGAATAGAAGACGCGCTTCTGCTCAATGGGAACAAGCGCGAATTTAAATAATTTCAAATAAAATGCAGTAGCTACTGTGCAGATACTGTCCGTACTGTAAGCCTAAAATCAACTTTATTCTCTCCCAGCTATAACAGCTTCTCTCACTTCGGCCAGCATGTTTTTTTTTTGTGTTGACCGACCGATATTCCGAGGCTTTACTAGCCTGCAAGCAGGCGCCTGATCCGATCGGCCGCGAAACGAACCGAGAATTCACATGCTAAGGTTTTACCTTCACTTTCAGATGCAAATGCCGTTTGTTACCGGTTTTTTTTCTCCCTCCGCTGAATCGGCAAACAACCAAACTCGCAGCACGTCAAGGAAATTATATTACAAAAATGCGGCTCCATACATGATAGAGCGAGAATTTTGAATTTTTTAACCTCGATTTGTGTCCGGTCGTTCCGCGTAAATGTATTGTTAGAGCAAGATGATCCCTTTCTGGAGAGCAACAACCTTGACGTTCCAGGCGTTAATCCCATTATGGGTAAGACGCCGCAAAAAAATAAATTTTCTTTTTTTCTCGGAAAGAAAATTTCGAAAAGTTGAGCTTACGTTTTTAACTTCAAGTCGGCAGCCCCTAAACTGATTTGGCTGAAATTTGGCTAGCTTATTGCCAGATAGTTTTGCTCTAAAACCGTGTCTGCGATTTTTGTTTTCTTTTCTCATTTTCGAATAATTTACATTTTTACACAGGAAGTACCGATGATTTGTCTCCCCTAACCTTAATACCTTATCTGCTCATCACAAAAGAACAAACGCACTTTTCACTCGTTAGAGAAACGTTTTAACGGGCAAATGCGATGTTTATCGTTTTCTTCCGCTTATTTTCGGCAGGCCTGGAGCCTGATTAACACAGACATATACATTCGCAAAAAAAACATCTCGGTTTTGGGTTTGTTTTAAGTTTTCGTCATTTTTAAAAAAATAATCCAAAATCTGGAACTATTAAGCTATCAGAAAATGTGTGGTTCGTAGGAGTTTGAAAAACAAAAGCGCTATAGCGATCCGCGAGCGGACGGTCCTGAAGGGTGGCTGAACAGTCTTGCGACTGACAAACATGTGGCCCTCGGACTCCCAATCAAATTGGAATTTGGAAGTGCTGGTTTTTGTGGAGGAAGGAAAACCGAAGAACCCGGAGAAAAACTCCCAGAGCAAGGACAATAACCAACTACGAACTCATTACCCACATAATAATGACGCTGGGTCTGGGAATCAAACCCAGGCCACATATATATTGATGGGAAGCAAATGCTTTCACCGCTGCGCTATCCTTGCATCACAAATGAAACTGTTTTAACTTAAGTAATGTCTTACTGTGGGCTACCTGCGATCTTTTTAAGGTTTCCTGTACATGGACACGCATCTCACTAAGCTCATGACTCAGGTGCAGTACGTGGCACCCCTCATGGCATACTTCGATCCTCACCTGCAAAAAAGTTCAAAAGTTTTAACCCTCGATGATGGTAAGTAAATAATAATAATAATAATTATAAAAACAATATATAATTATAATAAAAACCTTCCCAAAATCCTTTGCAACTGAAAATCGTCAATGCCAAATAACTTGGTCAGTTTGAAGTCAGCTGGAGTAGTACGTCGTATAGAAATAACTCTTACCATAAACTACTTCTTGTATAAGTCGTAGGTCGATGACGTCATTACTCACGTGACGTTGCTTAGAAGTTCGTTTTTGCTCACTGTGACGAAAATATTTTGTTACTGAAAAAGCAGGCATTGCAGTTTGAAGCACATTGGTGTAAGGCATTTCGGACTGCCCAGGTACCGAACAAATATAAATATTAAGGGAGCTATGTACAATTTTCAAAAAATGGGAGTCTTGGTACAAGTGCGTATCTGGTGTTGCATTAAATGTGAGGTAACAAGAAATTACATGTTGGTAGATACTTATATGTTAAGTACTTTTTAATTTATCCCATTGCTATGACGTCATCGGTCATGTGACAAGAACGGATCACCTTTTTAAATTCGCTTGAAAACTTTAATGAAACCTTTCTCTTAGGATCTTTTTGAGCGAAGTTGTAGTTTTTTAAATAGTGTTTTTAAAAATGGCCATTATTACTTTTTCCTGAAAAAGTACGACAGTAAAAAATACAATTGAAAAGTTTGTTGGCTTCCTACTCAACGACCATTTGCATTTGATATAAAAGAAAATTTTGCCAAAAGGAGTGGGCCCGGGGAGAAGTTTGGGGGTCACCCCAGCGGATTCGCCATGGTCCGTATTGTGGGCTCATGACTAGAACTAGAACATTTTCAAAATGGTGGGGATGGCGATCCAATGAAGTGATTTTGAGTTATATAGGATAGTTTTGTCGATGTTCATTCTTCTTGACGCGATCGCGAGTCCCCAAACAAAGGGTATGCAATATCCTTTATTTGTATTCCCGATAAAGAAGAATATGGAATGAGGAGAAACGGTGGAAGATTTTCGCAAACATTTCTAACAGAAACTTACAGTGACCTGAGGTAAGCGTTTCTCATTGTGTACCTTAAATTTAGTTTGAAGACTGGCTTAAGCTTATGTCTTCGGTGTTTATGTGAAGATTTATAAAAGTGCTAAAGATAGAACCGTGCTAAAACTTAGCTAACTGGAATTAAAGCCGAGCTCGGCGATAAAAAAATAGATCTTGTAGATTTTAAGGCGATAGTATCATAGTAATGTCACTCAGTTCGTCGAGGCATGTAACTGTTATTTATATTTGTCAACCGAATGTTAAGCTACTTCAAATTAATAAGAATCGCATCCTTTCATTATTTATACGTGAGGAAATGTTTGTCAAAATGTTGACCAAGTGGTCATTTCAGGCCGCAAAGAAAAATCTTTCCATGATGTGTATTGTATTGCCAGACATAGATTTACGTTTCTTTTGCATTTTGTGGTATACAGGTAATTTGTGGGATTAATAGAATGCCTAATGTGTAAACAGGATTTACAGAATTCAGAACTGAGGACTTTCTGAATTACTGGTGAGTTAAACTATGGATTATAACAAGTTCAGGTAGTTATTGATCTCTTCAGCCAATCTCAGCAATTCCCATCCTCCTGTCTACACACATTCATTACCTGAGACATTTAAGATCTACTTTTTGACCAGACATTTGCCTACTTTATAAAAAAGCTGTTTGATATTTTTTAAGGCATGTATTTTCAGTTGTTGGATGGCCTTCAGTGGCATTTCAAACTACAGCTAGCAATGTAAAAAATTCAAATGAAGCCTGACATTTTTTCTGCAAAATTATGATTAATGAAAGGAAGGGTGCAAAGAAAATTAATTTTTTCCCTGGCCTGACGCAGGTAGACTGGGCAAGGTGAAACCATTATATGCTAAACCAAAGTCCCATGTTTCTCTGGAAAGATCAACATCAAAAAATAAAAATCCATAAATGTTATTTGCCTATCTAGCAAGTGGAAAACATCATTGAATTCACTAGCCCAACATGGAAGCAGTCAGTTTTTTTTTCACACACTGAAAAAGGCCATTTAATATACAGTCTGCATGCTGGAAAAATAGCAATTTCATCAAAATAAATAGTTTTTGTTTGTTTTGTTTCTATTTACAGGTGACTTGAAGAGTGCAATGACATTCCTATTAGTCAAAATGAACTCAAAAATACACATTGTGTTAGTGTAATGAAATTGTCACATGATTGATTCCCAAATGTTGCCAGTTTAAACCTGAATATTCTTTAGTGACATTTATAGCTATTTATGTAATATGAACATCTCAGAACCCAATAAGGCTACATGTGAATACTGACACTTTATAACATGTAAGTTTTGAAACCGTTCTGGGGTTCACAGACAAAAATATTTTGTTTCAATAAAAATAATGAAATTACAGGGAATTTACGAAATTATTATCACATACCATAAATTTACTCCAGCACAGGCTAAAGTGTCTTCAATAGTGTAATGGCAGTTTAACTATAATGTGTGGTTCCAAAAAGTATCCATACCTACCCCAAGGATGGTTCTTTGGTTTGGACCCTTCCGACCCCCTGGAACTTTCAGTTTAGCTTTTTACACTTTATTTTAAAAATTTGGGCTATTGCGACCTCCCTCCCCTTCGGAATTTCCATTGACCATCTTTGTGGTGAGTATGGAATTTTCTGGAACCGCACAATGTAGGCATTTGCTTATAAAAGTAAGCTGCAGACTGATACACACTAATCTATTTTTTTTTTTAACCTTTTCACATTTACCTGTTTTCTATGAAATATATAATTATATATTGTTTTTACCGGTTTCACTTGTAATAATAATAATAATAATAATAATAATAATAATAATAATAATAATAATAATAACAATAATAATGGTAATAATTCTAATTAAAAAATGGACGAGTAACTAGGCATTTCCCGATAATGCTAGTAAAAATGGCATTTTATGCTCCTAGCAATGCTCGTTTTTGCCCCCAAAATGCTCAAATTATGCTCATTTTTCAAAATTATGCTCTTTTGGTTTGAAAAATGATTTTCTTTATTTTAAAGAAATACATACAAAAACGACACCATGTGTGTTTTACGTTAACTCAGTTAACTGAATAATATTAAAAAACATCTTTCGAATTCTTCCTGTGCCCTCTCCGCTTGGATTTACCAGCAGTGGATTCCAAAGATCGCTCTCGAACTATTTCTGCTGGAGCTGGCTTATTTCCTGCTTCGCGACTTCCTTCTTTTTCCTGCAAGTTAGTTCGTGACAACGGCGTGGCTGACGCCTTCTTTTTTTTTTATTTTGAGCAAAGACTGGGTAAAACCTTGAAAATTAACCGCTGACCAGCTAGGCCATCTTTCAAGTCACAAGTACCACCCAAATTTTTGTGGAAAGCGTAAAGAATTCGAGTTTTCTAATATAAAGGTCTTTAGAAGTGTTTGAACACCGAAAACAAGCAAATTCTTGTTTTTGACGACAAAAATGAAGATAAAATTGGCAAAAATGCTAAATTATGCTAACAATTCTTTTTTGAGAAAAAGTGTAAAAAAAAAAGAGCGTTAAGCCAAATTATGCCAAAAAATGCTAGCATAATCGGGAAATGCCTACGAGTAACCAGGAAAAGACATTATGTAAAATTTAAAAGCGATCTCTGGTTAAAAGTTTCAAAGATAAAACAAGCTTGACTACCAGTCTGTAGTTTTTTTAATTTTTTTTAACAAGTACATTTTTTTGTAGTCTTTAACGAGTAAGTTTACTAGTAAAAGACTACAGAGATCGCTTTTAAATTTTTCCCTAATAATTATATTAATAATTATTATACCCAATATAATGTACCATGTACCCAAATGGACCAACTCTCAATGTTGTCACTGAATGGGATCTTCAGGGCTTAAAAAATACCTGATGAAATAAAACAAAAAGAAGCTTATATTTTAAGGCAAACTTATTTTTAATGAATAAAAACAGTTTTTGAATGAACGGTTAAACAGTTTTATTAAATTATTACAATGATGATCAGTATACGTAGCCAATACAAACATGTACATTGTGTATTGCTGATAAATTCGGATCGACTAGTACATACTTTTTAAGCGATGACGCTCGCTTTATGCTATCGCACGACTGGCTGGATCTGTTGTCTGTTGTCTGTTTCGTACGATCGAACAGAAATTAAGTTTAACTTAACAAGAAATCGCCGTGTAGCTAGAACACAAAAGCAGAATACTCCCGCGCAGTTAGAATGGAACACTACAATGTATAAACGAGAGAGACTAATTTTATATGATGGGATCTATTCCATTTAGAAGACAGAAATTTCTAATTCTTATAATATACAGGGCCGCTGTGAGCAAGAGAATATTTGACCTTTCTCGCAGCTTAAAAGCTAGCTCGAGCTCGCGCGTATTGTATGTCGTTTATTTTATCGGATGTCACGCTACATTATAAAGTAATATCTTTGTTGAGACAACATTTGGAAATCTAAATAAAAAATATATATATGAAATAAAATATTACTAACTGTTGTTCAATTGAGCAAATCTACGAAAAAAATGTATTATTAACTTTGCATCCTTGGCCTGTGAATTGATAACTACTGCTGTATTTATTTGAATCCCATCAGATCCTAACTATGCTATTTATACAATCACTAAAATTGCTTCTTAGGTTTAAAAAATGTAAGCTGCAGTTGGATAACAGTCTTTATCACGAACTTTTGTCAGCTACTTCTATTTACGTTAAGTTTTTTGACAAATTTCCCTTTTGAAACGTCATCGCTTCTGCATGCATTGCATGCCATATATTATGAATTGTTAGGACAAACGAAGCACCGTTAGCCCCAGTGTTCATTAAATTCACCCATACCGACTTGTGACTTGCCTGGGGCCCATTTCCCATCCAAGGAGATAAGTGAGCACGAGAAGTTACTTGCCGATAGGAAAAACTACTTGTTCTTAAGACGACTAGATGACACTTTTTTCCAAGTCCTGGTATTAGGCTGATGTCATTACTGTGTGTGTATGGTTCAATTTATTTGTTCAATTGATTCTAAATGTCTAAGCTGTGAACTCCGCCTACCCACAGTCGAAAACGCTCTAATGGAAAAGGTTGTTTATTTGTTTTTGACCGCCTAACAAGAGGAACTGTGGAGCCACTGTTGTTCTTCCAAAAGTGAAACTTGACTTTGCTGAGAAAAGTTTTTATTTCTCTGTTGCATCTATTTTTAATTCTTTACCTTTGAAAACTTAAGACAGACTAGCTAGGCAGGGTTTTATTTAGGCAGTCTTTTAATGAATTTTTTGTGTAGGTTTCATTAGTATAAGTTACTAATATTTTTTATATTTTTATCTCATGATTTATATTTTTATGTTGTTATATTTTTTTCTCTAAACAGGACTCCTTTGATAACAATACCCATGTACTGAAGGGTCATAACATCCCGTCTGAATATTTATTATTATTATCATTATTATTATTAGGGATACTTTTTATCCCTTATGTATGTATTTTTGGATATTTTTTAGGATCAAAGCTGACAGTAGAGTGGTACAAGGTTCTTTTACATGACAACACCACTGGTAAAGTAATCAAGACATTTAAATTCCAATAAACAACTAATTATAACTTTTTGATTAGTGAATTACATGTAACTTATTGAGATTATCTGACAATTAACAGATATTGATTTGTTTTGTTTTTCTACACATTAGTTGGACCATTTACTTTCCAGTGCACTCTACACAAAAATGGCACAATATGGTTTGCATACAAAGAGGTATTTATGAGATGTCCATGTTCAATGTACATGTACAAAATCTTCTTAGTTGTCTTCATGAATTGTGGATCCGCAGTACAAATCAATGAAGTTTGCTTGATAGCTCAGTTGGTTAGAGCGCTGCACTAGTATCGCAGAGGTCATCAAGCCTGAATTTTTTTTCAGGCTTGCTTTTCTCAACTGCTTAAGTTGAGTACATTACTGCGATGATCTTTCATTTGCTTAAAATGTACATCCGCAGTACAAATTTATAAATTTTATGTATTCATTTCTTAAAATAATCTATTGTACATTATCACATTAAGTACATTAAAAATAAAAACAATAGTAAGTTTGTTTGAGTTTTAGCGGGGAGTTCTAGTTATCCGAGTTCGAGTAACTGGGGTTCTACGTATACTAACTATGATGGTATTGAACAAATACCCAATCATTGGTAAACAGGTTGTTGTCATCTTTTTGACATAGCAGGTTACCATAGCAACAGCATTAACGGACAATGTAAACACCCTTAATTTTAACTTTATAAGTGCTTAAAATTCTGGAACGAGCTTGATGATCCCCTGTGCTTTGCTATCAAATTGTGATAAACATGTTATATTAGCCCACACTTTTTTGCAAAGTCTAAAAAATGTTATGAAAGCGCCGTTCAGAGCCACCTCTGTCAATTTTTTTAAAAACTATAATTAGGAAACCTGTTGTCTTGATCACACTTCTTTTGCCGTTTATGTTATATAAACAAGACAGCATGTCTCAAATTATCCACACAAAGTTTAAAGGTATGATTATATAACTTGACCCTGGGCGGGAACTTGACTTGCATGTCAGATCTTGCAAATTTGCATTCAACATTTATTTCGTGTCTCAGGCAATTTCTGCAGTTTACATGTAGATCCTACTTTAACGTGAAAAAGTCAGTCATGTCCTGGCACCTTTAACCTAATCCTAATATCGTAGTTAGGTCAGTGAAGTTTAATTTGCATAAGTTTAATACAATTTTATCTCGTTTTCATGTACATATAAGATATTTTTTTAATCTTTTACATCTGTAAATTTAGTTACGATCGGGCAGGCGAAGAGCCACTCTGTGGATATACTGCCCGATGTTCCATTATTATTATTATTATTATTATTATTATTATTATTATTATTATTATTATTATTATTATTATTAATTTTATTATTATTATTATTAGTAATCCAGGGGGAAGGGGTTTAGACTGAGAGTGGAGGAGACTGACATTTCAGGGTGATCGTAGTTAAACATTTCTTGGTGCTTGCTATTTTACAGATTCCAATGGACGTGGACAAAATTCCCGTTTTACCATACCACCCTGTGAAAGTTGGCATAGCAAATGCTTATGTCATCCGATATATCTTCTACATATACAGCGTAATTAACATTACCAAGCAGAGTGTTGTCAATAACGCGGCTGTGATATTTGAACCTCAACTAAGTAAGTATACATTTTAGATAAATGTACCTTACATTCAAATACAACATACATAATGTATACCAGGCCATTTTCACTCGCAGTAGTCGCTAATTAATTAACTTAAATAATTATATTTTCGACATGTTTTTTTTATCTCAAACAGCTTTAGAATGCTGGTCAGAAAAAAAACCGAGCATTCAGTGAGAAAAGAAAAGAAGTTGAAAAATAGATTTCCTTCATTTTTTGCCGAGAAATGAAAAGAAGTTGAAAAATAGATTTCCTTCATTTTTTGCCGAGAAATGAAAAGAAGTTGAAAAATCGATTCCCATCATTTTTTGCTCGTTGATAGCTTTTAGGTACATGAAGATAAGAAACCTGTTTTTTCTCGCAAAAAGTCTTTTAATTTCGAGAAAAATAGGAAAATCAAAAATTGCTCAATTTTTCACCCGAAGTTCGCTATCATATAAACTCCTCTCGCGTTCGCAAAGAAGGCCGCACGGAGAAGTTTGGACATTTTCTATCAACAGATCGAAAAGCCCTTTTTCTTTTACTGAAAGATAATAATTTCAGAGCTTAAGCTAAAATACCTAAAATCCTAAATCATGCGAAATTTTGCTCGATTCAGGTTGCTTTTGCTCCACAAATTGCAATTACGTGAAGAAAGCGGATAAGGAAGAAATTTGACCTGTCCTCTTAACCCTTAATATGTTGAAATTATTCCTAAAAACGCGTTATTTTATCTGTTAATCGATTTTCTTGGCTCTACGGTCCGAAAGTTCTCTAAATTTGCTAAAAATGTACATTCTGAAAATGCAGGAAGATTTTGATGAAATTTCCATGTAAAAATGTACAATATTTTACTTTGGCGCATGCGCATAAGCCAAAATTTGGACTTCTTTTTTTTTGCTGAACCGTTCCGATTTTTTTCCTTGCTCCTTTCCTTTTCGTTTTTCTCTGCTTTCTTATTTTCTCTATCTTTTACTCTGTGCTCCCCTTCTACTGGCCTGAAAAGTTTTGATCTGAATCAATGGAAAACCCTGGAAAGGAGATCATGATCAAGTACGGGTATTTTGGCCTGTTTTAGCGCCAATTTTACACCAAAAACTAATCGGGATTTTTTCGATTAGCTCTGTCGGAATGCAGTCAATATTGAAGATAGACAGTCCTGTGGAAAGATCTATCCAAGCTCTATAAGATGCAAATCACAAAAATCTGCTGACGTGTAAATTGGTGACGTCATAAGTGGCAGAATGGCCATTCCTCCAAATCCCGGAATAATCCGTGCTTAGCATGATAAGGGTTAAGCGAGACTCGTCGAACTGAAATAATTTAAAAGTTAAGTCTTCACGATAACTAAAATGTGCATTAATAATCATTTTCTAAGGTGTTTAATTCAACATGTGGTATAACTTTCTCAATCCTCGTACAATCACACGTCTAAAACATTCCTGAGAATTGGCTTGGGTTATTGAAGGAAACCCTATTTTAACACGGCATCAAAGTTAATCAAATTTTCTGAGAAGCGCCCGTAGACTGTGTGAACACTTTTAATTAATTTCGAAAAGCACAAAAGTAGATATTTTAACGTCAAATCCAGATTCCCGTTTCACTTACTTTTTCCGATCGTTCCATTGTAAAATTCCGAAAGAGTGAGATAGAGGACCAAACAAGATCAATTTTAGTCCATTTTGAAACGCAGAACTCTTCCCGATCTGTTTTGTGACTGAAATAAAGTTTGAGTAAACAGAGTCTGCGCAGTCGAAATGTAAGTCACGGAGTCAGTAGTAACGCAATACAATTCTTGACAGGTTGTGTGGGTGCTCAGACGTGTACTGTGTGTATGGAGCGAACGGCAGAAACTACCTTTACCTGCCAATGGTGCCCTAAAATACAGAAGTGAGTACCTTGTAACTATATCAACATATGTTGCAATGTGAATAGACTTACAATTAGTGGAGTTCATTTCTACCGAGACACTTGCGTGACCAAAACCAAACAGCTGGCTGTTTGTAGGGGCTCACAAACAGCCTTCTTCCTTCCTACCATCTAGCCCCTGAGTGTAGAGGTAATCCCGAATAAAGAGACAAACAAGTGACTGGAAGAAAGTGCAGAAAGACATGTAACAGGTCACAAGCATGGGAGAGGTCTGATATGATTGGTTTAAATAGTTTTCGATGAGACCAAAATACTCGGTCCTGATGCGTTAAGACACTCTTTTTTCTAAGGCTCAGGAAATCTGAAAACAAGGGATAATTTACTTTTGTTAAACTCATCACCAATAGATGAGCATGGGGATGGTGCCTTAGGTATGTTGCATGCTTCTAGCGAATGCGAAGGTATCTATGGCAACCCCGAGAGCGGCAACCACCAGGCACCGTCACACTGATAGAATCAGTGGAATACTGAAAACAAGAGATAATTTACGTTTGTTGACAGCTTTGTTCTAATTTCAGGTGTTCAGATGGAGTGGATCGCCACCGTGAGGAATGGGAGAGAAATGAATGCAACGACAATGCCATCAAAGAGGTGACGGTCTAACTTAAACTCCTGCTTGCTAAGAAGTTACAATGATGTGGTTACAATCCAAGCGTTGTTCGCTATCAGACTCTAATATTCAATCACACCGTGCTTTTCTTTTAAGGGTAACAACTGTCGTTATGTTACTCTTTGCCTACAGTTAACCTATGTGATGTGCTGCAAAAGTGATTATCACAAACTGTTTATCATGGTTATGTTACCTTGCATAATGTTGCGTTACGTTATCAGCGTTAAGTTATGTTACGATACGTGTTACATAACGTTACATGATCAGTGTTGGACAGATCGCCATGTTGCCTAGCAACTCTTCCAACCCAAGCAGACAAGAGCTCTGGGATCGAAAAATTCCTTCAGTTGGTTACTTTGTCCCCAAGACCTCTTCCTTCCTGGAAACCTCGTTCCCAGGGCCTCTTTCTTACTAGAAACCATGCGTGCCAAGGGCTTTTCTAATCTTCTTAGATAGGTCTCGTTCCCAGTTCTCTCTCTCTGGAAACGAGCTTTTTCTCCTGCGACTTCATTTGAATCCTAAATTTTGAAAGGTCTGTATTTTGGACATGGTGGTAAAATTTGGCTTATATGAACTGAGTTATCCAATGCCTAAATTTTTTTCAATTACAGATGTCTGAAGAGTGTTTGCATAGCAGATTACCAGCAAAACGCAAACTCAAAGACAAAAAAGGCATAGGAGCAGGAGCTATCATTGGCATTATTCTGATATTTGTGTTGGCCTGGTGTGTGTATGCTTACAACCATCCCACCTCCAAATCAGGTCTCTTCCTTATTGAGGTAAGGTCCCGCCCTAACATTCTGATTAACATTCTAAGGGAATTATGGCAGCTATTAAGCAACATAATTACATTTACTCAATACGAGAAGGTGTACTATGCTAGAAGGCGTTTTCTTAAGTTAATGTAGCTTGAAGCTAAAAAACTATCCGAAAAGAGCGTTGCCTAAGAAGGGCACGCCTCCTCTCGAAGTGAGCCCAAGCAATTAAACGAGCTACGTCACGGGGGATTTTGCGTATTTTTGGTCTAAACTGTTCTGAAATTAGTGGTAGGCAACTTAATTAACCCTAAATAAACATTATCTTTGAACATCTAAAGGAAGATATAATCTTAATTTGCGAATAGAATTGAAGCTGCGGCTAAAACACGCGCGGAAAGAACTTGAAAAGTAAAGCCTTAATTTTTCAAGTTGCAATCCATTTCCATCCGCAGCCAAAAACGCTTGTTAACAGTTTCAGTGCTTTAATATATCAATTTTAAATTAAAATGGACCACCATTTTTTATGTTTTCTACAACCCAAATATGAATGTTGGCTGTTCGAAAATCGTGTAAAATCCGTGGCAAAGTCCCTTTAAGCGTCGTTTAGATATTTTCGATACACTGTTCGTGCCTTGTGATCCCGTGAGCGAGGTTACGGTTTAGAGCAGTTTGGGGCCTTGACACAAGTTTCAAAGCAAGAAAGGCTAAAATGAGTAGATTAATTATTTAGGCGCTTTGGCAACTAACCAATCACATTATTCCATCTCTTTGCAGGCCACTCGCAAACCCAGGGATTTCTTCAAACGTAGTCCCGGTGTGAGCGGGAACACAGGCCCGGCCGATCCTTCTGACATAAAGCCCCAGGTGCTGTAGGGTGATACAGCCTAATGCACTTACCCTTTTTGGCTCTAAAGCGGCAATATTTTTTCCGTCAAAAGAAGCACATATACCGTTTTTTCTCGAGTAAACGCCGGGCCCCGAATAAACGCCGGGTCTTCGAGCTAGAGTGGAAAGTAAGCCTTCCAGGAAATTATTCGAGGTGTAATATGCTTTAGGTATGATGGCTAATTACATTCATGTCACAAATAATGATTTAAACCCCTTGTTTAATAAACATTTTGCTCCAATAAGCTGCACCATTCAAATCAACGCCGGATCCACGGAGCCAAGTTTGAAATAAACTTTAATTGAGAAAATACGGTAAACGAATTTTAACATTAGCACGGTAGTTTAATGTAATGCATAATATGCCGGTGTCCACTATTTTTGTAAGTGCCTTTGTAGTTGTTTCGTTATGATCGCTGGTGACCAGGAAAATTCAAACGGCTGACCAAGATGGAATGTTACCGTTAAAGAGAATAAATCTAGGTATAATTCCAAAATCGATCACTCGATTCCCAGCGATCATAGAGAAATGTATAGAACCTTCCACGGTTTTCAACGCCATCTTGGAGTTGCTCACGTCAATTACTAATAATTGCGTTGCTTAATCTGTCTTGCTACGCTTCGCGCTAAGATCATTCTGTACATGTAACTCCACTAAAATGCATTGTACCATATTTACCTGCGAAGTACAAGACAAAGGGGAAGATTTACTGACGTCTTTTCAGGATCTAATTTTTATATTTTTCTCCAATAATCGTTGCGAAAAAAAAAAAAAGAATGTTAATTTTAAAAATAATCATAGCTCCCTTAACCATAGAAATGTATCGTGGAAGATTCTATTCACCAAATCACGAGATATTCAATACTGTAAAAGAATAAGTACAATCGGACCTTAGTGCGTTTTAACACAAACCAAGGTAATTGAAGTTTTTACCGTAAAAAAAGTTGCTTCGTTGTGTACGTCAAGAGCGAACAGATCTATTGCTTGAGTTGTAGAAACAGTATACAGTGTTTTGTATGTTAAAATTTTGTTATAAAAAGAAAATAGGTAGGCACAGCAATTCGAGAAATTCAAGTCACTGTTTAGTAATCGTTTGTTTTGCAAGTCGATCGTTTTGACTCAAATTCCCAAACACGTGCGTTGGCCACGCGTCTCGCGCGAGATGCCAGCGAAAATATCGCTTTTCAGCTTTTTTGACTATCGCTTATCAGAGTGAACAAAAAAGAAACCTCGTGCCAACTTAGGGAGAAAAAAAAACGTTTTCCCCACAGGGTCAAATGATCGGCTTGTAGCGATTCTTAGTTAATATTTATTGTTTTTTTTTTATCTGTATTTAAGAACCACAGTGATATAACTGTGAAAGGTTCTGATTTTGAGCTGCACGTGCTTTTGTACTGAACTACTGAACTAAATAATTACTGACCCACAAAAATCCTATTGTTCTCTCTCTCTGCAATATATCGAATATTGCAGCCATGAACCAAAACATCAGCGTGGAAGCGACTGAAATCGTCGATTTGATGCAGAGAGAGAAAAATGGTTTTCGGAGGATCAATAACTATAATAGATAATTACTTCGGCTCACAGCATTACATGTATTGGATATGCAATATATCCAATAATGCTGCGAGCCTCAGTAACTATCTATTAACTCTTGCCTATTTCCACTCGCATTTATTTGCGCCGCTCCCCTTTTACCTTCAGGTTACTATTGTTAGCGGCTAGTTTGTCTCGGTCAAGTTTAAGTAGTAGATAAAATATGAGCGGGAGATCTGTATGGGCGTTTACAATGGCGAGCCGATAGGCGAGCCATTGTAAACGGCCATACAGATCGGACGCGAATATTTTATTCTACTTGTGAAATGAAAACAATAAATTGAATGCAAAGTTTTGTTATGCGAATCAGTAGAGATCTGTATCAAAAGTTAATGAATACTAATTAGCTGAGCAGGAGTCTGTATCAAAAGTTAATTCTATTGTTTGATTTGTATTGGGGTTTACAGTTGTGTGCATGTGATCTGAATACAGTGCTGGGATTGGTTTGCACCCTCATGAATAGTTAATGAATTTTACAATACGCGTTAATTTAATACCCCCGCCCGCCAGAGGAACACAAAATTAAATAGACAACGTCAGAAGGTAGGGTAACAATTACAAAGGATTGGGAGAGAGCTGGGATCGCCGGCATCGTGAGAAATATGTCTGATTTCACTGACGAGGACGACTTTCTAACAATTGCAATTCACTCTGTTCTTTCTGAAAATGGTAAGTTCGTTCAATTCTAAATTTAATAGTCGCTAAATCTGGCTCATAAAAAATCGCAAAAATTAGTAGTCGCTAAAAATAGTAACCTTAAGGTAACCAAACTCTTGGAACCAGCAGGCTACATGTCACCTACACCAGCACTCACTCAATAATAATGCAAAGTGAAACTAAGCTCACAATTATCATGCCGGACTTAACGTCAGAACGAGTTTAACTGGTGTGACGTTAGCAATTAAGCCCAGTGTGAATATCAATGCAACTGGCCACCAAAGCCAGTAAATGGCTTGTTTCACGTTTGAAAACTTGCAAATTGATAAAACTGTAGGAATACTGAAGAGTAAGTAAAAATAAATCTGCTTGCTGTCTTTTAGTTGTTGTTTGGTGTGTCCTGGTATACCGGTATCGATCTCATTGCGTCTGCTCGTGAAATGGACCTTTGGTCGATTCTCTTTGGTGCTGGGGGGAGGTGCTGGACTCACATACTGAGGGCGCTTATTTTCAGATGGAAATTTGCGTTTCAAAAATCTTTTGGTTTTTTAATATACGGATAGGATATTGTATCTGAAAATGTTTGGTGCATATAAGAATCTGCATACTCTATAATGTAAAACGATACAGAACAAGCTCTTCAATACGGGCCCTTTAATCGTAAAATTAAAGTTTTACCTTTCTGTAAGACGGGAGGCGTATTTCGCGTCGGAGACTTGAAAACTTATTTTCTTTGGGGCGGGGGGAGGGGAGGGGGTGGCTTATGATTTTACGCAATGCCACGAACAGGCTGGGGTATTTTTTGTAATGTATAAAATTGCCTTAAAATCAATGGAAGCCTTCACGTTTACTGAGACAAAAAAGTAACAAAAAAGAGAACAAGGGTTGTTATGGTGTTGACGGTTTGCAGTTGTTTTCCGTATGCGCCATCAATAAGATATACTGTTATCAATACTAGAACTCTATTTTTCAAACGCAGATGATTGACTTGTCGGGATCTTGAGTCAAGATTCTCACAAACTGCGTTTGAAAATGAGATTTCCAGTTAACGGTGTAAATTTCAGTCCCATTTGATCCAAAGGAAAATCAATTTTGTTCGAGTTGTGTAGAAATAGGGTCAAAAGAAGGCAAAATTGGAATTTGTTTGAGTTAACCAAGTTCGAGTTAGCGGGGTTTTCCTTAAGCTCCTTTAAAAATTCCCCGTGTCCGTTCTCCTTTCACGTCACCGATTACATGTGGAGGCGGTGCAGCGTTTTGGAACTTAACCCAAAAATACTCGGCAAGTTTTCATATTTGGAGCAACTTTTTTCAGTTCTGGTATTAAACGTTTTGATATCTGAGGCAGTTTCTTAGAACGAAGAATTCCAAAGATTCTCCGATTGTTGTTCAAAGGCCATTCGAACGTTTTTCGATCGTTTTCCGAACTTCCCAAAAATAAACGAGTTTTCCCGAAGACTTCCAAGGAAGTTCTAAAGATGTTTGAACTCACTCACGAGACAGGATATCTTGACAAACCGATATTTTCAACACTAAAAAAAGGATAAACCATCAACGACTCGAGCTAACGATCTAGAAACTTAAACCAGGGCCAAACGAAGACGAGAGTTGATGAGAGTTCAAACTCTCGCTCTCGTTTGGCATGGAACTCTCATGCACCCTCATCCACTCTCACCAGCTTTGAACGAGCTCATAAATTTTCGTTAGAGACGGTGAGAGTCGGACGGACTCTCGTTCTCGTTTGGCCCGTGTTGATGATAGTCGACGAGAGTTGACTCTCATCAACTCTCATCCTCGTTTGGCCCGGGCTACCCGGGCTAAAATATATAATTATCCTCAACATTAAAACAGGCAAGTGAATTTTTGAGTAGCTTTTGGCATGAAGGCAAAGTTGATTGACGTCCAGACTTTTTTGCTCTAGGGGTCACACGTGATTGGTAACCGCTGTTAATTCCAGCTTAAAGTTTACACTCTGTGGAACATAAATTGTTGCTCTTGAACTTTTTTTGCGAAACGCTTGGAACCTTAAAGCAAAGAAAACTTCAATAAGCTCTGGAAACAGTGGAGAGCTAGGGATCTACATCACAGCTGAATTTATTCTGACGATAAGGAAGAAACGGGACTTGGTTCCAACAACAGTAAGTCATAGCTTTATTTTCAAGCGGAAGGGTTTTACAACGTTGTCTTTTTAAATATTGTTTAGTAGTAGAAAGCAAAACACATTTCACCAGTGAGCCTGGAGCTCGTTTAAATGTGAACGTGTATGCTAAAATTAAAATGTAAATTTAAATATGTTCTCCACTCAATAAAAATACAAAACATGACACGAGCGTGGGACGAAGAAAATAATCCGAGTCCCCGACGCGAATCGAACCCATGGCCTCCCAGATACCGGTTGGGCGCTCTAACCAACTGAGCTACGAGAGACTCGTTGAGAGCTGGGCGGCCAGGGCCATTTACTAGGTTGATAAGTGACACGCGTCCTGCATACTGCTAGGATCAGCAATGTCAAAATCATCAAGTGTGTAGTAAATAATAAAGATGGTAAATTTTAAGCTCGGTAATAAATAACGAAGATTAAGTAGTCAACATGACACGAGCATGGGACAAAAAAAATCTGAGGCCTCCCAGATACCGGTTGGACGCTCTAACCAACTGAGCTACGAGAGACTCGTTGTGAGCTGGGCCATTTACTAGGTTGATATGTGACACGCGTCCTGCATACTGCTAGGATCAGCAATGTCGAAATCATCAAAATGGGTCGGTGATAAATAGTGCACCTAGTAAATGGCCCAGCTCTCAACAAGTCTGTCGTAGCTCAATTGGTCATGGGTTCGATTCCCGTCGGGGACTCAGATTTTTCTTTGTCCCACGCTCGTGTCATGTTGAACAATTTCTTCACTATTTATCACCGAGTTTAACATTTACCATCTTTATTATTTAAAAACTAGACTATAACAATAAAAAATTAAATATGTAAACTAATCGAAACAAAGATTACAGCAACAGTTGGCCTCAGTAGTCAGGTTAACATTGTTCAGTAATTTACACATTACCACTTAATAAATTACACACAGATAGGTTGAGCTCAGTGAATGTTTATACCTAAGAGGTACTGTCTACCAGTGGACAATGTTCAGAATGAAGAACAAAATGAGCGAAAGCTTTGGCATTGTCGCGAAACCATTGCGCGAAACAAAGAGAAACAAGTTTTAAAAGATAAACAGACTGTAATGAAAATACGGCTGAATATCATAGGATAAAAAAAAACACTTAACGAGTTAGGATTGAATTTAAGACTTAAACTAACACATTTAACTTACAGCCACACGATTCAAAAATCGTGTTTTACTAGTATTGGTGCATAGTCTAGATCACAAGTGTGTTAACAACGGCGTGTAAAACTATAAAATGAAAAAAAAAAAAACACCTCAAGTACTTGTACTAGTTAAGCCTGGTTCTCATATGATCGTCCCGATCGTCTCTGTCGCTTCTGTTGCTTCAAAAAGTTTGCTTGCTCAGACTTTGCAAACGACAGAAGCGACAGAGACGATCGGGGCGATCATATGAGAACCAGCCTTAAAGAGTCGGCTTCAGACTGTTATCGAAATCAAATGAGTTCGTTCCCACACTTTTAAACGAAACTTTATTTCCGTCTGCCCTAACGAAATAGCTATTAATTAATTTTGGTTCCGGCCTATCTTAAGCAATGGGTTTTGGTATCTGGTTCAGTTTTTGGCCATCCGTTTATCTACACACCTGGTGTTCTTTCTTTTTCCACAGTTCCAAAACAAAGGTTGCAATCGGTTGCAATTTGTGTGTAGCAGGATAAGCTAGAACTGCTTGCAAGCCCCTCAAGTAAAAATTTTCTCTGATTTATTCAAACATTAAACCTTAAAATGATTTTTTCAATTACCTTTTTAAACGGGGGATCTTTCAAATCTATACTACATTTAATTGCCTGACGGACATGAGCTCCTTTCATACAACTCACTTTTCCATCAGGGTCAACATTCAACCCCATGGCAATTTCCCCACCACCGAAAAAGCCACCTTTAACTGCTACAAAAAGAATTTTCTCGTTGCCCCTTTTTGCCTTAACAAATATGAAAATTTTAGGATGCTGGCCTTCATCTATAACTATTTCAGTTATTTCTTTGTAGATGTCAGAACTAAGCTCAAACTTATCTGTGCTGGCGTTATAAGATACATTTCTTGGCAACAAGTGCAAATAGGTACATGTCCATGGAGCCTGCACAGCAGGTGAACTGCTTGTTGAATCCCTCTCTGCTAATAGCAGTTGACTTATCCACGACATATCTCTTGACCCCTCTGTCAGGAACTCTATATGTACTAATACAGGAAATATCCTACTATCTTGGTCCCCTATGGTAAAATTATCATCTTTGTTTGTAAGCATACTTAGTGTCTCCCACTCTTCAAAAGATTTTGAGGCCTTTGAGTCTTCCTCATTGTAATTCATTTTAACATGCAGTGGCCCACAAAAAATATACGCCCAAACTCCATTGGATTCTTTGTTGAAGCGATCGGCTTTACGAAATACAGGATGAAAAGTGTTGTAAAAGTAGCGATGAAAAAAAGCTAATTCTTTAGCATTAAACATCTCAGTGACGTCCGAATTTGGGGCAAAAAGAGATAATTCTACCATACTGTCCATTGCCTTTTGGGATGCCTCCCAGTCTAACAGGTAATTGCGAAATAATTCTAATATTTCAATGTATTCACAACATGATGAATAAAAACACAATAAGCGCCAAATGATAGAAATCAAAGTGTAATAAAGCCATGGGAACTTCTTGCCCTCTAAATCCCTTGTCGCCCCTACTTGAATTTTTTCTTGTGGGTTATTAACCAGCTTTTCAAAGAACTGTGGATTAAACCAATCCTCTCCTTGTTTGAATCTTTTTTCACAATCCCCACAAAAGGCATGATATCCCAATTTGGAAATTCCTGCTTCCGTCCCCCGAGTCAAGTCAAAAAATTTTTTTTTGCCAGCTTTCTTCAAGACAGAGTGTGGGAAAATGTGTCCCAGTTGTGTTGGCTTCTTCGATGTGTCTCTACATAAAAGGCAAACAGGAAGCTTGTCATTCGGTTTCCATCGAGCTAACAGTGATGCCAGTTTATATAGATCACTGGGATTCACCTTGTTCTCCCTTTTTTGGCTAATAACAGATTCTTTCAGTTGCTTGTAATCTTCATTACCAGTTAACGCCATCTTGTGTTTGAGTGAAAACAATGAAAAAACCTGCAAAAATACAGAAAGGTACAATCATAAGGTTTATATTGACAAAAAAGCCGAATTTGACTTTTTGGACTTCTTTTAGAAACAGTTTGGGCAACCATAGGCATACAATGAACAAATCATATCTACACCTTGGATTAGAAGTTACGTGGCAGTACCCATTTCATAAAGTGATTAATTAATCATGATTGTATTTAGAATGGAAATGAACGTGATTTCACAGGTAAAAGCAACTTTCATTTTAATAAGTGGTTGTACGTTACGTAAAGAAACCCAGAAAAAGGGGTGCCACAGATGTGAGGCCCGGTCAAATGGTTTGCCACTAGTCAATGTCCCTCCAATCCAAAAAAAAGTCGAACTTAATTGATCTTACCGTAATGATTTGATTTAGCGCCCGGGCGCTTATTTACTTTTGGCACCTCAAGGGAGGGCGCTTATTCGAGACAGAGCGCTTATTCAGAACAGGGCGCTTATTTAATGTTTTGAGAAACAACCAAATGGTCCAAACAAAACGTTTATAAATATTTAAATAACTAACAATAACAGAAACTGTAACAGTAACAAACTGTTGAAAGTTTAGTTACCTTTAAAAGAATTGTTCATTTTAGCAGTTAATATGTAATTGTTATTGTATGGTACCGTGAATGTTCATGAGTTTATAAGAATGGGGACATTTATTAGAATGAGGGCGCTTATTGCAATAGGGGCGCTTATTGACAAAAACACAATCGAAGGGGGCTGCTTATTCGGAAGGGGGCGCTAATTGGAAGGAGGGCGCTAAATCGAATCATTACAGTAATTGAGTTAGGTTCGGCCCATGAGTGGAGTGGCATTTGCATTTGACCTTAACATATAACTTTCGGACTGGGGAATTTACATCAGTTTTTGATTTGCAATGTAATAAACTAATATTATTTAATATTACATTTTTATTATTGATGTTTAAAAAAGACACTTTCTCCATTTGACCGGTGATTTGCAACCCACCGTGCTTACACAAATTCTCACTTTTATGAACTTTCAGAGTTGCCTTAACAAGCAAAAATTGTTTAATTTCCTTTTAATAGAACTAAACAATTAATAATGCAAAGTTGATATGAGATTTGAAAATACACTTAAGCTTAATAATACAAAAATGTACATTTAAACAAAATGTATGATTATCAATTTCATTTGAATTGTGTCGATGTACATCTTATTATACCATTATACTAACATTTTTATGAGTCGGTGATCGAATGACAGAGACTAATCCATACATAACACTGTAAGCAAGTGCCTCCACGAGTTTAAAAATCAAAGGAGGCTCCCCAAGATTGATATTCGTTTTTAAGACGTTTTTGACATGAATTTTCTGACCAGTTATGGTCTAAATTAGTTCAAATTATGTACTAAAAACGGCATCTGAATAATAAAACTAAAAGCATACCTTGCCTGGCCTTTTACTAGTATCCTAGTTTTAACTTGGAAAATTCTGAGGTGTAGTGAGAAGGCTGATATCACTTCTTCACTCCTTCACTCCTTTGATTCCTGTTAGACATTTTAGTTAATAAAATAATTAAAATCAACTGGAATTAATTAATCTTGTAAAAGGGGAAGGGGAAGGGTGCACCTGACTGTATCCAATGCTCCCCTTATATAGTACCATTTTGCGGTTCATGCATACGTGCAGAATTTTCTGGAACACAAGAAATCGGAATTTCCAAGATGGAGTCATTCCATCCATGATCAAAATACACCTTTTTAGTCTCAAAAATGAGATAGAAATATTCCAAAGAATACTGGGCTACAGAGATATGGACATCAAATAATTCAATTTACAACGTAACAATTTCTAACAGTCGATCAAGGAATTCTGTTTGCTGGTAGTTTGCCTTTGGTTTGAAGAAGCCAATCAGCATCTGTCCATTGTATAACAGATACAGCCAAAAACATACTACGTTAGTCTAGAATGGAACTTGACAGATGTGGCTCACCCACAGGGAAATTTCCGCAAAGTGATTCATGTCGATAGCCTTCACAACTCCTACATTTTGTACATTCGCAGTGCATTGAAGGGCACTACATGCTGTATTTATAGCAGGCATTTAAAGTTCAAAAGAGCCGCAACTTGACTCAAAGACAAAGATTCTCACAAAAAAAAACACACATTGTATTCATACCTTATGAATTTTATGTCCCAATACGTTTGACCTGACACTTCACTCCACTTCCGGTTAAGTGCACTTCATTTCCAGTCCCGACCGGTGAAAGGGGAGCTTTATTTCAGGAAAGAAAGAAAAAATAGCAGTTGGATTTTGGTCTTTTGTTTCAGTTTCTTGCTGTTTCAGTGTTTCGCTGTTTAGTAATGCCCGTGCTGGATCGACTACATTAGTCTGCAGAACAGGCAGTTTATTTTGCAGGTTGCGTGAAGCGCGACCGGCAGAGGCACATGCAGGCAAGTGCAAGGGCAAGCACGAAGCGTGAAGGAAAAATAAACCGCCTGTAGACACACCATTGTTTATGCTCTTCCAACTGTTCGTCTGGCAAACGGTTTTTCCGTGATTGGTTGCTTTAAGCCACATGATCAGTTAAATGTGTGAAAAGACAAAAAGGCGTTCGCTTCCGCCCTTAATTTGTATGTTGAATATTTAAAATTAAAGGAGAAACAAAAGGCGTGCATCAAAGCATTATTATTATTAAGGCTGTTTTGGGTTTGCTACCGACAGGCCTCTGGAAAAGCTTAAATAATTAATCAGCTCTTTACGGAAACTGAATCATTGTGATAGTAAACGATGGCGAAAAGTGCCATGAGGTTTCAAATCTTCATCTGAATCAAATGATGCCAACGTGACACAAACAACAGAGGAGGTAAACAGTAAAACCCAATCATCTAGCTCAAGAGACAAAGCGCTCGATCAAATTAGTGCAAGAAGCATAACCTTCACAACATAGAATGTCTCTCTAAAACCAACTTTTGGTTTTCTCCAAGTTAAGCTACAACAGTCTTTGGCGATGCCAGACAAAGATACTGATTGAAGGCGCGTACGTAAAAACGGCCGCTTGAATTTCTGCTAAATCGAACATCGTCAAAACAGCTTCAAATTTTGCAAGCAGGTTTGTTTACGTGTGCTCGCCCTCATCTTCAACCAACCTGCAAAATAAACCACATGTTCTGCAGGCTACGACTGCATATACAACCACATGTGTTTCCACTGTGCTCAAAATATGTTTTCTTCACGGCAAATAAGCTCTGCTTTCTCCAACACAGAGGTGGATATAATGAAGTAAGTAATGGTAAGTCTTCTAATTTGAACAGCTCAATCTCTGATCCCATGTTTCCTTTAATTTCAGCAGAAACAGCACATGACAGCTTAGTACTTTCCTAAAGTTCAATATGGCTTCAACCAGACACATTCTTATTTCCAGGTTCCCTCTGATCCATCATTTGACTGCATAATAAGTGCATTAAATTGAATGAGTGATAAGGGTGGGCTAATACGAGTTTTTAAAAACGAAACGATTTCAATATGACATTTGCCTTTTTCTCGATATTGATATATACTTTGTTCTCGATATATACTTTTCAAAAACATCAAAATATCGGTGCTTCAAAAAATTCGTATCGAATATTGGCTCATCCTTAATGAGCAATGGCGCGGTGGCCTAATGGTTAGTGCGCCGGACTCATTACAGAACTGTACCACTGAAATGTTTCGCCCGGGAAAAGTGGGGTACCCATGATGCTTTGCGGGCACCACGCCTTGGAAACGAGATTGCAAAAGCTGCTATGTATCATTGTATCAGTTTCGGTTTCTTTAGAACGTGAAGTCATGAAGTGACAAATTCCCAAAAGGGAGTTGAATGTTATGCCCCTGAGTCCTTTAGAGGACAATGCTGATGAAAAAAGGGATTCAAATGCTGATGAAAAAAGCTCTTTTTATCGAAGTGTTTATGCAAAACCTCGTAAGTAACGACCAAAGTCCGAAGCGCCGTCCACATCGTGACGAATTTTGGAATCTGATCCAGTCATCTGTTGCATGTTTGTGATTTCAGCAACTTTCCAAGTCAATGTGGTTTTTTTACGACAAGGGAAAGCAATTCTAAGCTACTCGATATACAGTTAAAATTTAAATTAAAATATAAACAGAAAATTTGCATAAAGCTGTTTATATTTTCGTGGCCGATTACGCGTGAATATCGTGAACGCTCATTCCAAGTCTTGTTTGAGGTTTGTTCGCCAAAAGCCATGAAAATATCTTTGTTGTAGCAAGAATTTCAACGAGAATTATTGTTGAGTCCAAAGCGAAACACTTTGGAAAGAAGGCAACTGAACATTTCGCGGTCTTCGCCGCTTCGCATGTTTAATTTTTAGCTTATTGCATTAATTCCCATGTGACATGTTTCAATGGGCGCATTTCTGTAATGGCCAGTGGGAATTGGGCTTTGGCATGGAATTAAATATGTAATTGAATCAACATTGAATTGAATGAGTGATTGAATTAAACGAGCGATCCAATTAAATGAGTGATTGAATTGAATGAGTCAAATTTGAATTGAATATGTACCCTAAAATAATGATTAAATTGAAAATGAACAAGTGTTGAATTTTGCTACTTGCCATACTGCATTAAAAATACTGATAAATAAAACGATCCATAAATCAGTGGTTAAACAAACAAATATTATCAAGGCGAAAGATGTCCGCAGAGCACTGTCTAGCCTGCGTGGCCGGCGTTCAAAGGGGAAGGAAAAGGGGAGTTCGAGCGCGAAGCGCGAGGTGCGAGGAGAGAGCGCAAAGCGCGATGCGTGGCCGGCGTTCAAAGGGGAAGGAAAAGGGGAGTTCACGCTTCGCGCTCTTTCCTCGCACCTTGCGCTTCGCGCTCGAACTCTCTTTCTCCTTCCCCTTTGAACGCCGGCCACGCAGGCTAAGCACGTGGAGTAAATTACAAATTATACAAATATCGTGCTCTGCGGAAATCTTTCCACCTTGTGTTCGTGTTAATTAGTCACGAAAAACAAATTACTATCCTGAACTTACATTGTTCCCGAAACAAGATCTGAAGTTCTGCAAAGCTTGACAATTTTGACAATTTTCAACGCGCCAAACAGCGATACTCAGGTTCAGCAAGACACTACCTCTCTGGAACCTCTATTTTCATTCGCTCGCTGTATTGTTATTCAGGGCTAGGGGAATTGTTGTCACCTGTTATCTATTGTTTTAAGAACCAACTAGAACCACTACGTACCGCGTGGAACTTACCGGGGCCCAATGGGTGGGACACGGGATTGCATAAATTAACACAGCGGTCAAACGCCAAGGGCCTGCGAAGTAACGAGCCAGCGATATATCTCAAGTCAAGTCAGCGATATATCCCTAACAATGTAACGTTGAACGACGACACAAACTGCATTTTATGACCGGTGGCGCCAGCCTCCAGCTTTCGGCTGGGCCCCGTTAAGGTGATTCCACTGAAATAGAAGGAGTATTAAAAATTTTCTGAAACTTGGTCCAGGTTACAATTATGTTATGAGGATTAAAAAAATGAAATAAAAAATGGGGGTCACCGCGCTAGTTTTTGTGTAAAATGGATGGCGTTATAGTAAATATACGACCCGCGAGGTATATATTAGGAACCCTAGTAATCCAAATGGGGATTGCTATTGTTTCGAGAAAAATCATTTTTGCATTAAAAAATTAGTCTAGTTCAACAAAATAGACTTTGATCTTATATTAAAAACTATTCTTATTGTACAGGAATTAAGATAATGAAGAAATTGAAGATTTTGCTCTGTGCGCACGTTAACGGCACTACCTAAAAACGTGCTTTTTACGGCACTAAAATTAAAATATCTCAATGTAGAATTTTAAACTTTTCTTTAAATTGCAATATATTGTAGACAACCGTATGACATTTAAATTATTGCATTAAAAAATGGGGGTCACCGTGCTCGTTTAAGAGAAAATGACCATTTATTTCCCTACCGAGCTTAGCCTAAAGGGAATCTCGTAGTTTTCTGTGCGCGCGCGCGCTCGTGCGCGCGCTAAATGACGCGAAAACTTATGCGCAGCTAGAATGCGCAATGCAATACCGTGGAATCACCTAATGAATTAACTGAGAGGCAATGGAGTTCTCGATCATTAGAGTCCAAGCCCCCTCGCTCGTGAGCATCCAACATGGCGGACATCCTACATCGTCAATACAGTCAATATATTATAATATCTTCATTGTCCTGTTTTTTAAGGTAATTCTCTTTACAAATTTAGCCGAGAAATATCTTGTTTTGTTCTTCACTGAATTATTCCTCCGCGAAAAGCTCCAAAACATAAGTTTAGAACATAAATTTGTCTCGGTTCAGCGAAGACAAGTCATGCATTGAGCACGATGCGTGATTGAGTTCAAGTTCCTGTTTGATATAAACATTGTCGTAGCCAGCTAATAGCACGGTTCATGGCTTCAGCGAAGTGCGCTTCAGTGCTGTGGCTATGAGTTATGTTTTTGAGCTTTTTTTGCGTTGGCTAGCTTGACCAATGTTCTCCATTCTTTTGCGAATAGAGCAAAGATTCACTTTTCTCTGTTTTGTGGTTCTTGTTGTGATTCTTCCAGGTGCGTATAAATTATTGCAAGCTGCGTCAGTTTAGTAACATCACGAGGTTGCCATGTAAGACTCGTGAACTTGTACTACATGATAATTTAAGCTAAAGCCTTAAAAAAATAGTAAGGCAACTTCATATCAAGTGATTGTAATGTTTTGACAACGAAATCAAACTCTTTGTTAATCCAGTTTAATACATACATTGTAGCTGCATGGCTTACGGGGAACACAAGATAACTTTATCTTGAAATCTTTCACTTGCAGTTCACAAGTTATGATTTATCTCCTATATTCATAATGGAACTTTTTGCTACACCAACTTAATAATTATTTCTAGCTAGACTGGTGTTAAAAATAATTTTTGTTTCTCCCATGAAAGGAATTGCAGTTGGTGAAATCCAAATATATAGGAATGATTTGCCTAGGAGTGCTCTGTTCAGAGTTGAAAAGGATCTTATCAAGAGCCGCGAGAAGAGAGAGATTGCTGTAGTCACAAACAAAACAGTACAGGTACATAAACATGCAAAAATGTTTATCCTCAGATCAGAGCTGCATATATGCAGTACTGCACTCAGGGACTTACAATGTAACACTAACCTCTCGAGCTCTGCTCTCAAAAATGCAAACTTTCCTTGTAGGTCTTGATACATTTTCTTATGATATGAAGTTTCAAAATATTTGATTATGTTTGCTCATATGACTGGTAAGCTAGCTATAGGAAGACATTGCCTTACCCAGACTGGCTGTGATTTTTTTGGTCCGCACTACATGTAAGAATCACAGACCCATTAGATTCAAGGAGGCCCTGCCAGGGTAAATTCCGACAACGGACATGGCCCAAAAAGTAGCGACAGCATACTAATAAAATTGCGACAAACGACAACCCTTTTGAAAAAACTTAAATTCCAACAAGGACAAGCAATTTTCCTTCAATTTAATTACCAACAGCGACATAAAGAGCGATAAAACTGCGACACGGTGCATTTTAAAATTTAGACAAGCGACACGGGAACCCCCCTGGCAGGGCCTCTTTAAGGACTTCTTGTCTGATCCACTGAAGAATCGGAGTTAGATTTTGCTCTCAGTCTGGTTTGCTGACAACCAGAAATAAAAACTTTGTGAGGGTCTAATAATTATTATATTCTGGCAGTTAAAGCCAATTTTTGAGTGTCAGTTTGCAGGCACATATTTATTTATTTTCATATTCATCTGGTGGTTTATGGTCCAAAGGGTTTTTGCAGTCTAGGTGAAACAAACCATAGACCCTCCTTTGTGCATGCTCAAAAATTCAAACTAGCTATAGGTAACATGAGTTTTGTTGTTGACCAAAAAGAATCATGACCTCAACAAACCCAGACCCCCCCTAGAATGGAAGAAGGAGTAATACTTAAAAGAGCTGTGTTTGAATTGAGTTAATTTTCCTACAAGGATCATCACAAGTACTACTTGTTAGAGACCCTTCATGATGGACAGCACTTGTGGTCTGATCTTAGAGCGAAAGAAGGCAGTGTCCGTGATGACCATTTATCACACAACAAGCTGGCTGTTAAGAATGTGAAGCTGTCTTTTGAATTTCCTTACTATGGTCACATGGTGACAAATGCAACTCTCACCACTGGAGGTACTGTAAAACAACTGCATGCATTTTCAAATTTTTAATTTTATTAGTAAAAAGAAACATTCATAATTTTCCAGTCTTTGTTCATGGTCTACTACTTTACATAGTCTATAGGAGAAGCCACGAGCCAAGCGGCCCACACTGCCGGAGCTTATCCCGGTTTCCGTAGCATTAAGCAGCTAGGAATATTTCTACTCCCCCTGAATGGGATGCTAGTCCATTGCAGGGTTCCCCCCCAGCATTATGTCACCGGTACCCATTTATACACCTGGGTGGAGAGAGGCACTGTGAGAGTAAAGTGTCTTGCCCAAGAACACAACACAAGTGACACGGCCGAGGATCAAACTCGGACCGCTAGATCCGGAGTCCGGCGCACTAACCATTAGGCCACCGCGCCTCCCACATAGTCTATGCAGAGAGTAAATTAATAAGTTTATAAGGAAGTATGGAGAATGAGAGGAAGGAAGTATGGAGAACCGCGGCCAAATACACGCAACATTTCAACGCAACATATCCCAAAATTGTTGGGTCATGTTGTGAGATCTTTTGAAGCAGCTGGCCAAACGCACCCAACATTTCAATGCAACATATTGCAACATTGTTGTGCACAACATGTTTCACACGTTTGGCCAACCTGTTGCGATGTGTTGCGGTATATTGGATGGTGCAAAATCAAACTGGTGCTCATGCTCCAGCGCAACAATGTTGCACGAACGTGGCCAAACAAGTACAACATCATGCAACATCCAAAAATGTTGCGAGATGTTGGGAGAAAATTTGACCATTGTCAAACTTGGTCCAACATGTCGCAACGTGTTGCAACAGGGTGGCCAAACGATTGCAACATGCTGTATGCAACAATGTTGGGATAAGTTGCATTGAAATGTTGCGTGCGTTTGGCCAGGCCTCTACAGCTGTGCAGAGCTCTGTACATTTTAATTTTAAAAGTGTCCTCCATTATTTTAGTGTTTTTTTTATTACTGCTATTCATTAGGCTAAGGTTTCATTCATTCATTCATTCATTCATTAAATCTAGCCATCACAGCCGGTCTCATTAAGGATTGCAGGTGAAGAAATATAAAATGCCAACATACTACCGGTATGTATGTGGTCAAGATTGAACGGGCATGAAAAATGGTTTCCCTAAAGGATCAAAAATAAGCTAAAGCCATGCCCAGATTCATCTCCTGTCTAGGGGTTTATTTCAAATTTTATTACAAGCATCGTCATCCTTCATTCATGAGTCCCTGATCATGACCTTGCCCACCCACCCACTCCCCCTACCCTCCCCCCCAAAAAAAGGACCAAGACCCTCCTTGAAATCTCATAATTTTTTTCCTAAAAAATGGCTTAAAAGAGTTTACCCTGAAAACTACTATACATAATATTAATAATTTAACAATCCAGTCATCTCACATAAGCAGACACAATTGGAACAAGAAAAAAGCCCAATTATAAGGAGAATTGTGCACTTTTTATGGGAGGTTTCACCCAATAACTTTCTTTTTTGACAATGTACTGTAGCTTTGAACTTATCTCTCTTATGGCAGGTTTTATCAACCTGGGAACATCAAAGACTCGTCAAACAGCTAATTTTCAGTATGTTGCTCCCCTCATGGCATACTTCAATCCTTCCCTTGACGACAGCAGTAGTGTTCATCATTATGACAGTGGTAAGGGTTTTGTTTGTGCTTTAATGAGGAATTATTAGACTGTTCTAAATCCACCCTGAACAATTCATTTAATATATTCGTGACTTGTAACTCTGTACTTGCATAAAATATGCACATGGCACACTTAAAGCAAACAGTTTTTCTTTCTTGTTTGCGTTTAGGAAATGATTTCATCGTACAATGGTCAAATGTCTTATTGCATGACAATCCTCAAGGTAATAAAAATTAACAGGTTTTGTCCTACAGTAATTATTTTAAGTACTTGTCTGATTAACAATTACACACAGTTTGTGAACAGATTTCCAATTTACCCCTATTGAATCTCTTTCCTCCTGTGCCCCATTCCTCTTTTGTTGTCCTTTGTTTTACATCTATCTCCAACCTTAGAGCCAAGAGCTCTTGTAAGCAGACACTTTCAAGGTCATGGTCCCAACCAGGCACTAAATAGTAAATCAGAGTGAAACTGACTGCAAGCAAACCAGAGTAGAACTTCGAATTCCCGAAAGCAAGTTGAAGCACTTGCTTCTTAAGGCTTATACTTACCTTAAGGGTGTGCACTTACAAGCAGCTCCACTGCAAGCAAACCAGAGTGAAACTAGCCACCAGTAATCTGGAGTACCACTAACTGCAAGCATACCAGAGTAGAACTAACCATAAGCAATACTCTTACCAACTGATGAAAAACATGGTTTTACAAACTACATGTAAGGCATCCTGGCATTTATTTTATGTAGCATCTCCTTGCCATGACTAAAAACTATTCTCCTTAAATTTTCCAGCTGGCAGCTTCACTTTTCAATGCATGCTTAACAAGACTGGGCAGATTGTTTTTTCTTACCACAAGGTATGTACTAAAAATGCTTTTTTCAAGAAACATAATTATGTTAGATAGAAGCATTCAGGTTACTCAACTAGACTTGGTTCTGTTCTGGGTATTAATAAGACTGTTGAGTGTCCATAATAGGTTTGGCGGGGTTACGCTAATTTGGGGGTGATATTTGCGATGAGAGAAAAAAGAAATTGTTACAACTAGCTATTGTGCATTAGTAAAAACCTCAGTCGTGTTCTATTGGAAACCAGCAAATCTGATTGGTTCTCCAACTGTTTTCCATTAGCTAATAGAACATGATGGCGTACGCGTTGCTCTTTATAAGACAATTTTTCCTGATTTGTAGCTTAAAAGTGCATAAAAATGTAGGTTTTGGACTGCAATACTAATTTCGATATATTAAAATTCAGCCTAAAACAATAGACATCACAACGAGACTCCGGGGAATAAACCCCACAAACTCTTTCGTTTAGTCCCCGAAGCCTCGTTCTGAGGTCTATTGTTTTAGGCTGAATTTTAATATATCGAAAATTGGGCTATTCATTTGAGTTTCTACTAAAACAATAAGACTACTCGCCCTTGTTTTCTATGAGCAGAAAGTCAACTTGGCTGTGCCTTGTTGACTATTCGCTCATAGAAAACTCAAGCTTCTAGGCTGATTGTTAATTATTATGTTCACCTTTTGTACTGTTTACAGTACATAGGCTGAGATTTTTTTCCTTTCTTTTGTCAGATTCCAATTCCAGTAACAAACATATCCAGCACCAAGCATAGTGTTAATGTTGGCATTTCAGATGCTTATTATGTGGACAAACTGAAACATTACTTTGGCATTTGTAAGTTATATATCACAAACAATGTCAATCCTAAAACTATAAAGCTTAAAAAGAAGACCCAAATGCAGATCATATTTTATGGGAAGTTAGTTTACAAATTATTATTAATAGTACTTACCGGTACCTATTTTTATATAATTATCTGATCCTTAAAAACTCATAAATAATTCATAAAGAAAATACAAAAGAAATTAATGTTTAATGAGTGTCTTAATATCTGATAAAGACACGATTTAACTTTACGTCCAATTTTCTAGGCCAAAATAAACCCAAATCTTAATATTAGTGCAAGAATGAGTTGATCTACATCAGAAGATTTTTAAGCCGTTCAATAAATTCACAGTTCGTGTTTTATCAAGTCTAAAACATTCGGCTGCGCCTCGTGTTTTAAACTTGATAAAACACTGCTGCTCATTTATTAAACATTACTTTTAAATAATAGATAAATCTTAAACACTGCCACCCTTTCTGAAATAGTTGTAGGTGCTAAACCAATCCCAAATTGCATTTTGTACAATTTCAGGGCGAATATTTCGCACATTTTATGCTTACGATGCAGTCCACATCAACCACAGCTGGGTGGTTAATAATTCCACCATCATACTCCACCCCAAGAAAAGTGAGTTTGTTTGCAAAACAACTTTTGTAATGTAAGTCAGGGAGATGGTGCCTTTTTCAGTGAAAATCATCTCTTAGAATAGACAATTATGTTCGTATTCTCGGTATTGGACTTGAAATAGCTTGTACTGGAGGCTTATGTGCAGGGGAATATCATTAAAAACAGCTTCATGTCATTTGCATTTGAAAAGATTACCCGCATTAGCCTCCATTGCAAGCTAGTTCCAGTCCAATACCGTGAATAAGAATAAGGCCTATTTAACAAAGTCTGCCAGTGTGCACAGTTGTCAGTAGCTGGATTTTACAAAGCAATGTGATGTGTCCTGGGGACAAATAATAATTAATATTGTTTAAAATATTTTTCCTGCAGATTGCATAATTGCCAAGACATGTGGAGACTGCATGGCAATAAGAAATTCCACGGAGTTTCATTGCATCTGGTGTAGCAAGCTTAAAAGGTTTTGAACCTTTATTTTATTTTCCTTGTTCAGTGAAGCATCTTATACAGATTATCCTTTGGTTTGTCACACAATCTTTCCTAAAGTGATTGCGTGACTCGCATAACCAGTTGGCCAGGTCGAACATTTGTGTAAATGGATAAAATCCGTGTCAGATTGTTGGGATACTTTTTTCTCATGTTCATGTAACAACACTGTCTTACTGTACTTCCCTAGAGGGAGTGTGCACATAATAAACGTATGCACATAATGAATTATAAACTAGGTTTGGCAAGAGCTAAGTGCCTTAAGTTATATTAACTATCTCTCTGGAGTCTCTGCACACATTGCAGCCTAGGATGTTATAGATCGTTGTGATGGGGATTACTTCACTATTTGGGACACTTGCACTTCCACCATTCATTGTTGATAGAATGACTGCTTATATATATAACTACAGAAAACACTGTTCCCCTCGGCACTAGAGAGAAGCAAGGTACATTTTATAGAGTGACATGGCCACACATATTGCACATCCAAGGTGTCCTAGTCATTTTTTTTAAATTCCCATTAATTTACTTTTTTTATTTCTCCTAGATGCTCGGATGGATTTGACCGTCATCGTGGTGAATGGCTCAAAGAGGGCTGCAACACGTCAGGAATTTTTGAAGTAATATTTCAATTTTTCACCCAACCAAACCTCTCGGCTCCTGCTTTATTGTGTGTTTGCCAACCACTGTTTTTTAAAAAGTTTAGCTACGTGTTAACTCTCAGAGTGTGTCCATTTTTGGGTCCATTTTGTAACGTCCAAAAAAAACACTGCCTATTGGTATGATAGAGATGTAAAAGACAAAAAAACAATACTTGAGGCCTTTTTTCACTGTTTCAAAAGAGCCCTGCTGCAATCTCCTTCAGATTGAGTTTCATTGTGGAAATGCGTTTTACTGTAAATAAAACACCATTTTTACATGACACACCTTGCAAAAGGACTGGTTTTGAAACAAAGGGCAAAGTCAATTGGAAATGGCCTGTTACAATATTTGGTTCCTTTGCTATTTTTAGGAAGGAAAATGTTTCATTCAAAACAAGCAGCGAGAGGAGGAGCCGACCCCAGGCCTCGCTCCTTGGCTTATAGCTGTTATCTGTGTGTGCGCTGTAGTTGCGTTTGGTTCAATAGCATGGTTGGTCTATGCCTTTACACATCCTACTTCTAGATCGGGACTTTGTCTTATTCAGGTTTGTGCAATACAACTGAACTCCACTGTTCTTTATTGACTATAAAACTTTTGCTTACTGCAAAACCATATCTGTAGTCAATGCACCCTTTGCTAAAGCAAACATCTCTAAAACGGGTACGCCCCTAAAGTGGAACCTCTTAATGCAGAAACCATTCTTAAGGAGACCTCTCTGAAACAGACACTTATCTAGGGCAGCCACCCCTGAAGCGAACAGGTTTCTTAGGGAGACACCTCTCTGAAGCAGACACGCACCCCTCTGAGGCAGACACCTATCTACAGGCGTCAACTCCTTAAAGTTAGCTCTCTAGAGTGGACCTCTCTGTAGCAGAAGTGAAGATTCTTGATAGTAATTTTTCATTCTGTGTACTGTAAGCAAGACCTCTTGAAATCGTCAAACAATGCGAGGAAAGCTAAATGAAAGATTCCTCAGCGAGCAAGTAAGACTGTGCGCTTTATATTAATTGGGATTGTCAACGCTACTAAGAGACCTCAACCAATAAACTTTCAAATGAGCACTGATTTTTCTTTTTCTCTCGTACAGCACGGCCCTGGAAACTGTTGCAAGGAGGCCCCAGAGAAGTACCAAGAAAGTGGCCCAACAAACTCTTCTGTGTTTAACAAAGTTTTGTTTTAATCTAGCAGACTAAAGACAGTTCCAAACTTTATGTATCTTATTTATAGGTTAATGGGCCTTTGCCACGCTTTAGAGCGGTTTTCAGTCGTGTGGAATGTAATTCGCGTTTGCTTTGGTTTTTCATTTTTACGCTTGGTGATTGGTTTAAAAAACAACTCGCGCCAATCAGGAGTAAAGCCAAAACCAATTGTGACTCGTTCGCACGCATTTTTCCGCTCTTAACGCAGGCTACATGTATTTTCTTCCAGTTTTTTTTGGTTCGTTGGATAATCTGTCTCCTTTGTGATTGGCAGAGTGATTACTTTGGTTTTGGTTTTACGGTACAATCGAAAATCGCTCTATTTTTTAAATTCTTTCGTATCAATCATTAACTTATAACAAGTAAAGGAACATAATGATGTAGTGGTCCTGGAATGCATATAAAATTCACGTTTCAAGTTTTACTAAACGTTGTGTTGTTGCGTAATGGCATTCTGTCCACTGAATCGAAAATGTAGTTGATAATTGTTTGACGTGTAGAGATAAACAGATTACTGTTAGTTATGCAGTTTTATGAAATAAAAGCAAAAACTAAGACCAAAACCTCTAAAAAGGTTTATTTTAAAGAAGGACTCTCGTAATAAAACATTTGGTGTCCCCATTGTGTAATACTATTTGTGTAACGTTACATTTGCACTGCAATATTGCATCTTTCTTGTTGTTTGCTATCGTCCTTGGCCTGAACGCTACTTAGAACTGGCTAGCTATAGCAGTGTAGTTTCGTACGAAGTTTGTGTTAGAATGTGTTACATGTTCAGCGACACTCTTTTCTATCATCGTGAATGCTTTCTACCAAAACAAAAGGCTAATCACCACCCAGAATCAAGCCCGAAACCTGTGACATGCATCATCCCTGCCCTCGACCCACCCTCACCACTACACCACCACGTGATCCGCAAACCCCCCGAAAATTTTATAATATAATGTCCCCTTCTTAACTGTGACTTCTATAATAGCTGACCCTATCCCTATCCTAAGTCGAGGGTCACTGTGTTATGTTTTATGGGGACGCAATGTGTTCCAATTTTATTCTGCGGCATAGACAAACTTGGGTCAGAAAACTCTGACATCGCCCCCCTTTGACAGCTATTTTACGAACGCAACTTTTACTTTGACTGGACCACGTGGCCGTAAGATAAGAGCGGCATTGAGTTCTAGTTTATCAGTAGTATCCACTCCTCTCTCAAACTTGAATCTTTGTAAGATTTTGACGAGCGCCATTTTGATCTCCAGAAGAGCCAGGCGCATGCCGATACACTGACGAGGTCCCAGGCTGAAAGGCATGTACGAGAAGGATGGGCGCTTCTTGGCCTCACTCTGAAGAAAACGGTCTGGGTCAAACTTCTCTGGCTGCAATAGAGAGGGCAAACACAGGACATTTAAATAATAAAGAGGCAATCAAGATTATCTTTGCAGTTCTGTCATGTGGCTAAGCAAGAAATTTCTTTATGGGACATTTGGATTCATCCAACATTTGAGGCTCAAAACAAGCAAGCGTGGAAAAGCTTTAGGGTTATTGCAAAAAGAGGCGTTGGTTCCCCATTTTGAGGATGCTGACATTTATATTAAATGCTGGATTTTCTGAAAGCTGGAATAACAGCTAGCTGAAGGATTTATGTGCAAAAAAACTGCTGAATAACATGGCTTTGCCAACCAACAACTTCTTCACATAGAAATCCTCCTAATTTTAGACACATTCAAGAAAGAAAATCTCACTCTCCAACGCCAGTGGCCTTAGCAGTCTTGCTTTTTTCATCGTGCTCTTTAAATTCCATAATTTAAGTACAAAGTACTTTATGTGAACCCAGATGTAGATGCAAGGAGCCTGAACAGCCTTTAATTCGTGAGCTAGCTCATAGCAGCCTTTGATTAATTAATCCGAGAGCCCGGTAAACTGTTACCTTACCTCAGGCCAGAAATCGGGATCGTGGTGAACAGCATATGCCGGAATATTAACCGTGACTCCAACCGGGAATTGCACGCCTTTGATAACACAAGACTCGTTACACTCACGAACGGTTACGAATTCAATCGGGGTAATTCGTAAGACTTCGGAAATCACTCGATCAAGGTACTTGAGACTGTTTACAAAGTCGTAGGTCGAGGCATCTTCGCCTGACCTTGTGGCTTCGGCGATTTCTTCTCGTATCTTTGCTTGTATCTCCGGATGACGGGCGAGATAGTAGGCGGTAACAACCAAAGTAGAAGCAATTTTTTCGGAGCCAGCCGCCAGAAATATTAGGGATTGTCCGATGATTTCATCATCCGTCAATTTTTGGAATCCGTTGTTGGAGTTCTTCGCGCTCGCCTCGAGCATTAGCTGAAACAGGTCTCTTCTTCCAGAGGGAGATTTCTTCCTGATTTCCAGCACGCTTCGGCCAAGTTTCTCAAAATATGGCACGTGTTGGATGGGATTTATGTTGAAAAGTTTTTTCATTTGTTGCCAGAAAGGAAACATAGACAGGGCCCGGATGTACAGCGGCACGTCGAAGAGAGTCAAAGCCTTTTGCACCAGATCTGGGTCAGGGTTTGTTTGGATTTCCGCCTCTACACCTAATGCTGTTCGCAAAATCACATCGAAAGCAAATAAACCAAATAGCCGGCTAACATCAACACTGCCATCTGCAAGACAAGAGGGAAGATAACTCTTCACAAACTCTCCTTTTTACATAAATTTGGGAGCGTTCTACCAGACCAGAAATTTCGGAAATTAATTTCGGAGCAAGAACGAATGGCTCGGGCAGATTTATTGGGAAAGTTTCCAGAAAAGAAAACGAAAACTAACAAATATAACTAACCATTCAACCGAAATTCAGTCGGAGCAAAATCGAATCTTTCGAAAGGATAGTTCCGGGAAAGGTCTTCAAAAATTTGGGTATTCCTCGCGAGGTCTGTGCTGTTTTTCAATAGTTTCGGAGGCATTTTACAGTCCTGTACAATCAACTGAAAAATGCTATAAAATTGTATTCCATTGTCTATTCATTTGTGTAGCTCTCCTTATAGTTAGTAGTTGATACAGCCACTTGTGGCTTGTCGAAGTCAGTAAGCCAGCCATAATTTTTAACCACAGGTGACTCATATAAACTACTTAACCATAAGGAGGTTTAAACAACTGAAAAGACCATAAAGGGAATAGAATTTCTTTTAGTACAGTTTACACTCACAACATTCACTTTTCGTAAATGCATAACAATGAGCGGAATCTGTACCCCGCAACTTTAAAATTATATTCTTCATCTTATTGAATTCGGGAGACCAATCAGCTTATCGCATTTTCTTAATTAACAAACTTCAAAAGACCAACAGGCTTCCCACCTCGATCTTCAGTGTGTATACCTACCAACTTAAGTCAAATGCGTGAGATTGCCATCTCCAACTTTCCGACTATTTCCGGAGATTCCCGAATATGTCCGATGACTTCCGAGCATTGCCAAATAGGACCGAAGACGTTCTGACAGCTTTCAAACATTGCCGATGTGTGTGGTTGTCATTTTTGGACTTTTTTCGCCGAAATGGGGTTTGAGAATAACAAATCAAAATTTGTCAGTCAGGCGTGAGAAATTGTCTTGTATGCATGAGATCAACATTTTGAATCTCCAAGCGTGAGAGTTGGCAGGTCTTTCGTGTGTAGTCAACCGAGTGAACAATGCTGTTTTACCTATCAGCTCATTTATATTCCACGACATTTTTCTTAATTGTAATAATATAACTTGTCGAAGATTAGGGAAAGTCACGAAAGATTAACTTAGGCAAAAATCACGAAACACAAAAACTGCATAAGGTAGAATCGAATTAAGGAGCAGTTTGGAAAGTATCATTTATGAGCTAATAAACTGAATGCTTGGTTTTATTCTACGATAGCAAAACAAATGGCGGCCTAAAACCGACAATGGAAAACGCTGCAGGAGTTCTTCCTCTCAGTTGTTGTTTCTTTGCAAACTTACCGTATTTTGCCGCAAAATCGTCTAACTTTCTCCGTAAAGTGTCAACAGCGTCGCCAATAAGTGGAACAAGTTCTTTGAGTTTCAAAGCGCTGAATGTTGGCGTCAGAATGGAGCGGACCTTTTTCCAAGCCTCATCTCTGGCATCAAATAGGCCCTTGTCTAGTGGAGCGTTTCCTTTCAGTACCTCGGGCCTGTTTCGAAATTTGTCGAAATCTTTGACGAGAACGTGTTTCATGATCTCTGGATCAGCCACAGTAATTACTGGACTTCTTCCCAAGTACATTTTGTAAACCTTGCCGTATTTCTTGCCATATTCAATGAACGCCTTATGCAAGCCGCCGTATCTAGCGACTTCTAACAAGTTCCCAACGTAGGGCCAAGATTTTGGTCCCGGTAGAGGAATATGGTTTGTCAGAGCAAACTCCGAGACACCAAACCAGTAAATAAGCGCTGATATAAAAAATACCAGGCTTATCCAGCCACCATAAGGGGCTATAACGCTCGCAACAGCATCTAGCATGTCAAGTTTAGATGAACATGAAACGTTATTAAATTTGCATAAATCATTCCATTACACTTCTAGAACAAAAGCTATAAAAAAGCACAATAGACCTATTGACTCTCAAGTAGGTGTAGCAAAGTACATCTCGTACAGGGATGAAACTCGAAGTGTTTTCTGATTTCCATTGCCACTGTTCGATTCAAGTCCTAAATTAATAGCTGTGAAAACTTCTTTAGACGAACAAAAGAGCACGAAAGAAAAAACGAGCGCAAATCTGATTAAAGCACGAAGGCGTGGGGACGGGAGACAAGCCAAGCAAGCGAATTAAAAAGAACTCTTTCAACGATTAAAGAAAAATAAGAAACCGGAAAATAGAAAGTTGTAAACAGCCTGGTAGCTTACCGGGTAGTAAAAACAATAGAAAATCTTAAACCATCAACCCTAACAGTGCTCGCAGTAGCCTACAAGCTAGGTGGTTCCGTCTGTCATGTAGTGCTATGACAGTGTAGTGCTTACAAGGAAGTGGTTGTACAGGGAATATTGTATTTAAGACGGAATCCATCAGGAAATCGAGAAATATATATATTAATGTAAGTTGGACAAAAATTGAGTGCAAGTATAATTTTTAAAACTATTGCGTTATTTTCTACCATTTTTTAAAAGCTTAAGATGTTAGTAATTATCAGTGATAACACCAACAACGATTTCTTATCACAGCCTGAGAAAATGAATTTCAAAGTTCACAAGAACTATGTAACTATTAAGGTAAAATCTTACAATAAGCTATTTTGTACTGATCGTCTTTTAAAAAAATTAGTGGAATTCAGTGGAAATCAAAATTTGTTTTCGATGTTTGGTGTTGTTCAATCAATCAATCAATTGTTCAAAAAGATTTCCATTAATTTGAAACAGTAAAACCACAGGCGGCCCAGACGTTGTATTCGATTTAGGTGATTCATACGGCAATGTATGATAATACTTTGAAAATTGCTCTAAGTAGTACTTGTATGAAAGATTTGAATAAAAATGTCTTACCTTATGTTTATCTTGCGTTATTTTGACAATTCTGTGCTTCTGAAGTGGGTTTAAAGCCGTTTAGACGAGTTTTTCTTTCTGACGAAGTGCTTCCCCTAATACTTCGTCACTGAAAGAAAAACTCGTCTAAACGGCTTTAAACCCACTCCAGAAGCACACAAATGTCAAAATAACGCAAGATAAACATAAGGTAAGACATTTTTATTCAAATCTTTCATACAAGTACTATTTAGAGCAATTTTCAAAGTATTCTCATACATTGTCTTAAAATCACCTAAATCGAATACAACGTCTGGGCCGCCTGTGGTAAAACAGAAGTTTGCAATAAGATATAAATAATTTTGGTACATCATTTTGTCCTATTAATACTCGAAGTCCCGTCGGATTCTATCTGAATAACGAACGTCAACAACCAGTTTCAGCTTTGTAAAAGATAATTATTTATCAAGTAGAGAGCGCATGTTTAATATACAACAAAGAAATTAATGAATTTTTTTCTAGAGACAAAACAAATATGGTAATTGGCGTCTGCAAGCCCACGTCACGCCGCATATGACTGCAACATGCTGGATGCAGTTGCAAGCGTTATATCCCCTTATGGCGGGTGGATAAGCTTGTTATTTTCTATAACAGCGCTTATTTACTGGTTTGGTGTCTCGGAGTTTGCTCTGATAAGCCATGTTCCCCTGCCAGGGCCTAAACCTTTGCCGTACGTTGGAAATCTGTTAGAAGTCGCTAAATATGGTGGCTTGCACAAGGCGCTCGTCGAATATGGCAAGAAATACGGCAAGGTTTACAAAATGTATTTGGGAAGAAGTCCCATGATCACTGTAGCTGATCCAGAAATGCTGAAACACATTCTCGTCAAAGATTTCGACAAATTTCAGAACAGGCCAGAAGCGATGAGAGGAAACGCTCCATTGGACAAAGGTCTGTTTGATGCCAAAGGTGAGGCTTGGAAGAAGGTCCGCTCCATTCTGACGCCAACATTCAGCGCTTTCAAACTCAAAGAACTTGTTCCACTCATTGACGATGCAGTTGATATATTGCAGCAGAAGCTCCAAGAGTTTACAAAAAGCAACAGTAAGATTTATGTAAATTTGTACAGTAAGACATCAAGTGTTTGAGATACAATGTAGAAGCCAGAATAACAGGGTCAATAACTGAGCTTCGTACATGTCGGGCGGCGCATTTCAAACTTTCAAAGTTCTCGGTCGCGATCGGTCTAAACTTTCCTCATTTGTGAACACTCTTGTATGTTTGTTTACCGTTCATTATTACTTTTACTACTGTTTCTTACTTTCCTTCCTAAGAAAACTATCATTTTGAGCAGGGTTCCTTCAATTTGAAAGAAATTTCGTACATCAGAGAAAAACGACTTAAAATATCGTGGAATATCTCTCTAAAATGAGACTCTCGACCGCTCCTTTTTGTGACTATTATTTTTTTATTTGCCTTTCAATTAATTTCGTGACTTATCCCTTATTTTCGTCAGATAATGGAAATTAATTAAATCATTGTTTGCGGGTTATAGATGAGGGGATACGTCATGAAGCATTGTTTATAATGACTGGTTGACTAAACATGCAACATCGAGTCAAAACATTAACATTAATTTGCATTCTGTTATGGAGTCTTGCGCACAGCCACCATTTTAATTTTTTTTCTTTGGGAACCCCCCTGTGCCATTTACCAGTTATGTATGATTGAAGAGACGTTCTACTCACTCCTGGTGATGCAGTTCGTTGAGCTTTAATTAAAATATTTTTATACTATTTTTTATATATTTTTTTTTTTCATGCGTGTTACATCACTCGGCCTACGCTGGGCACAGCCAGCAGCTCAAAGGGGCTTTGGGACTTTGTGATGGCGATTGAGCTCTGAGATACGGACAAAAGTTGCAACTTTCTGCTCTGGCTCATTAGACTGTGTCTAGAACTCTAAAACGCATGCTCTTACTTTGGCTGTTACGGTGAAATTTTACAATTCTATCCTACATTTAAGGGATTTTAAATTCTGACGTGGAATTAAGGACTGGCACTATGTACGCACGCGCACTGATACGCATACACTGCCAAGCAACTCAGTTACTCCAAGATTGCGGCGGCCGGTTTTTGGACTACTTCAGACAAGGATTTCATAGGGTTTGATAATCTTTGGAAGCGGAAATTTTTGTGAATAACATATCTTTGTATAACCTTTTCGTTGGCATAAACAAAAAGTGCCATTTTGGAATGAGCTACCCCTTTAAAACAATCTGTTTGGCGGATTTGGATACACGAGATAAACGAAAAGGTCAGCTACCGGCTTTCTGAACATGATTTTCTACATCGTGCAGCAGCTGCAAACATACCACTTAATTGTAAGAAAAGGGGCATAGCAGCGGCTTTCGAACTAATTCAGTAAGATGCAGCATATTATGTTATTGTCTTGCAGATAGCAGTGTTGATGTTACACGACTTTTTGCTCTCTTCTCCTTTGATGTGATTATGCGTTCAGCATTTGGTCTGGAGGCAGAAATGTAAACCAACCCTGACCCGGACCTGATGCAAAAGGTTTTGACTCTCTTCGTCGTGCCGCTTTACATCCGGGCCCTGTCCATGTTTCCTTTTTGGCCACAAGTGAAAAAACTCTTCAACCTCAATCCCATCCAACATTTACCTTACTTTGAGAAACTCGCACGAAATGTGCTGGAAATCAGGAAGAAATCACCCTCTGGAAGAAGAGACCTGTTTCAGCTTATGCTCGAGGCGAGCGAGGAGGGCGCCAACGGAATCCAGAAATTGACAGATGAAGAAATCATCGCACAGACTGTAGTAATTCTGGCAGCTGGCTTCGAAACAACTGGTTCAACTCTGGCATTTACTGTCTATTACCTCGCTCGTCATCCGGAGATACAAGCAAAGCTGCGGCGAGAAATTGAAGATGCCACCAGAACACGCGAAGATGCTCCAACCTTCGACTTTGTTAACAGTCTCGAGTACCTTGACCGAGTGATTTCCGAAGTCCTTCGGCTTATTCCGATTGGATTCGTGAACGTTCGTGAGTGCAACGAGTCTTGTGTTATCAAAGGCGTGGCATTTCCGGCTGGTGTCACTGTTAATATTCCTTCGTATGCTGTTCACCGCGATCCCGATTTCTGGCCTGAGGTAACGCAAATAATAAAAATGTAACTTTTATTTATGTTTAATAGCATTACTATTTCATACTTATACTTCATAAGTTGCTTATGCCCTCTGTGAGAATCGGAGATTGCGTTGAATTGTCTATTTTTCCGATAAATAAAACGCTGTAAAATATCTTTTTGAATAACATATAAGTTCTTTAAAATTGTTGCTGTTATCACGTTTTAGCAACTGGTCTAAATTCTGGTACTACCAAGGCTGGTGTGTGGGAAGTCCGATCCTTTTCTATTAAAACGTTTTATTTTGAACTTTTTTTCTAGAACACGAAAGAAACATTGTACTACGTATGCTATACCAGCATAACACTCGTTTCCTCTGCCTCACTACTATATCAAAATTATGCCAGTATTATTTGACAAATTTGGACAGCCCTAACGAGTGGATCTGCACCACTCGATCCGAAGTCAAACATACTAACCATTTTGCCTCTGCGTCACTCATCTCTGCCTAACTTCCAGCAACCACTGATACATTTTATAAGGGGATGTGCACTTCTGTTTTGCCGTGCTCTTCTCAGACGACCCGGCAATCACTTGTGCGACTGAGTTACATGTTTTTAATGAGGTCATGTCACAGCATCTTTTAAAGGGACGCTTGATTGCTTTCGAATTCCCATTATTAATGTCTCTATGTTTCCTCTCTCTATTACAGCCAAAGAAGTTTGACCCAGACCGCTTTCTTCAGAGTGAGGCCAAGAAGCGCCCATCCTTCTCGTACATGCCTTTCAGCCTGGGACCTCGTCAGTGTATCGGCATGCGGCTGGCCCTTCTGGAGATCAAAATGGCGCTCGTCAAAATCTTACAAAGATTCAAGTTTGAGAGAGGAGTGGATACTACTGATAAACTAGAGCTCAATGCCACTCTTCTCTTACGGCCACGTGACTCAATCAGACTAAAAGTTGTGTTCATATTGGAAAGTTCATAAAGGCGCCATCACTCCTTTACCATCAGCCAAAGAGAAAACCATTTTTATCGTGCTAACTCTATATTCCATTGGGAGTGACTATTCCGCACTCAGTTCATGTCGTGAGACTTCTTAATATTTTCATACACGAGGTACAGATCACACTTAACCTTTTTTTTAAGTTAAGAAAAGTTGAGACCAAGAGGATTCGAACCCGGGTCGCCGGCATGCCGGGCGGGAATGATGTCCACTAAGCCACCGACGACCAGCTGCTAGAATCCTGATTTTTTTTTACATAAAAATCCTAACCCTATTGTAAAAGCTTACCGCAAACAACCCAAACTAAAGAAGGCTAACTGGAGTGCTATTCAGGCTAACCGCAGTGCTAGTTAGGCTAACCGCCAGTGCTGTTTAGTATCCACAAAATGAACTGAGTGTTACGTGGTATAAATATGTCATGAGGTGTCTCGCTATTGTCTGATCTCACGACATCAACTGAGTGCTAAACAAATAGTCTCATTTTCCCTTTACCATTTTTGAATAAATTTGCTACAAGTATGTATTTAAAAATAACACATTTTACGTTTCAAAAAAATTGAATGTAACGGCCACACTGCACATCTCCGCGATTCATTCTCGTTTCCGCAGTGAAGCCTCTGTTTTATTTGTCACGTGGTCGGTGATACGGAGGGCTCTGGGATCGAAACACTGACTTCCTGATGTCGTAAAATCCACGCCATCCAAAAGCGCATGCCCACTGTATAAATGTTCAACTCCGCGTGCTCAGTAAAAAGAAAGGGTATCATTTCGACGGTTGATGATGCTGTAAAAAAATATAGCCATGCGGAGACGCTCAAGGCAGTGGTGATTAACGAGGCTCATTTCATCGTGCAGTGGTATGAAATATCTAACTGACTGCTATGTATCGATGAACTCCATGTGGTATTCTTTATCAGGATAGTTTAAATATTTGCAATATTTTTGATGCAATAAGAAAAATAACCTTCTACTACATGTTACAAGAGATGTATTGGTTGTCATTCGTTTATAAACAGGGATCAGTTTCGTAAATACGTTATTCCAACAAACTCTTTAATCAAACATTGCTAATGCCTTCTAAACTATCTTTTCATTGCCATAGTTAAAATGTATTTTGCGGGAACAAATTTCGGAACAAATCGTCTGCTCACCTTGATTTGTAACAGCTGTTTTTTTAAGGAAGGGGACATCTTTGCCATTTTTTTTCGGAAGAATTACCATCTCGCGAAACTCCGGTGAAACTGTGCGCCTGTCAACTTCAGAGCAAGATTCCAGGTTTTCACACAAGTCGTCAGTTACAAGGCCTTAAACGTGAAGCCAATATATAAGAACAGCTCACTTGTGATTTCTTAATAAATCGGGACTAAACTGTGGCTTTCCGACCAAAAATAGAATAATTGGTAATCCGGTTTTCCGGGAACCATAGTTTGATTATCGTGTTCAGACCCAATCACTAAGCACATGGGCGGGGAACGGGTTAATTATTCGATTCTTGCCTTGGGCCTACCCAATCTGGTCTGAACACGTGATGCGTTAAAAATAGGCACAACTGCTATATTGTGTGATATTGTCAATAGTTCCTGGTTCCTGCGACTTCCGTTTTGCTCCTTGTAGAACTGCTGCATGCTGGCTTGTCGAATTTTGCTCCGTAAATTCAGTGGAACTTAAACATTTTTAAAAATTACAGTAAGTATACTTTATTACCGTTTGATGAGGACATTGTGGGGAGCTGAACACCTCGATACCGCAATAAATTCGGCAAAATACAGTAGCTAACTGCGAAAGCAGACGGATTTCACGGCGGCGTGAAACTGTCTTTGTTCGCAGGCTACAAATACAACAGTACCGCGAACAAAAATCGGTATTCCAGCTTGTTTCCGAAGCGACATGAAACCCGAAAAAAGTCGGGAAAACGTGAAAGATAAGGTTTTATACCGACGATCGTCGACCAAATCGCTAAGAAATCACATCCCACAGATTTAAATATTATACCCCAATAACGCTATTCAAGATGGAAAATACCGAAATATCGCATGAAATATTGGCCAATTTCGCAAACTCCGATGTTCCCCTCCAGTTTAATTAGCTTTATTGGCTTGTGAGAATTTTTTCTTTTATTTGGTTCTTCCAGTAATTGTGTTATCCAATGAATATTTCACTTTTGGGGATGGTGTGTTTTGGGGGGGGGGTTTTTTTTTTGGGGTAATGAAAAAAGAAGGGTTAAGAAAAAAAAAGAAAAAAAAAGAAAAAAAAAGGGGAAAAAAAAAAGAAGGGAAAAAAAAGGAAAAAAATGCCCCTTATAATAGACCGCCGTAGATTACATTACTTTTATATAATAGAGTCACGCAAGAGAAAACAAGGTTACTTGTGATCAGACAGGGCTTCCCCTGGGGGAATGGGTGGGGATGTTCCCTTGTTCTCGACAAAAGTTTCCTGGTTTTTCCGTTTTCCCTAAAAGTATCCTTCGATTTTGTTGTTCTCCGTTCTCTAAAAAAATACTTTTGTTCTTGCGTTCCCAGTTTTATTTTGCTTTCAGTGTTCCCATGTTCCCAATACGTTTACGGCCATGTTCCCTTGTTCCCCGAAACGCCCGGGGAAACCTCATCAGAGATGGGCTGGAATAAGAAGGAAAAGGCCCACACGAAAGGGAAACTTGAAAGAAACATTAGGCATTATAAAACACCAATTTAATTATGACTTAGTTGATACAAAGTCACGCAGGCTAGGTTAACCGGAAGTTGGAAGATTCTGAGTTTCTGAGAATCTCTAGTTACACAGAAAGCTGTAGAGTAGTTTATATAGCCCCCTTTCGGCGAGGAAGGGGGAGAGAATCCCTATGAAACGGACGAAGATTCCCGTCCTATCACTTAGGAGTGTAAATTAAGGATTTTGGTTTCAGTTAGGGTTTTCATAACAGAACGCCTATGATTCTCGTCAGTCGCGTTGCAAGTGAAGAAATCAAAAACGCTGTTATACTGTGTTGACCGAAAGAGCATGATGGTATCTTTTAGAGGTAAAAAAGGCCTAATTCATGCCCAGATTGGTCTCTTTTAATGGTTAATGCAAATGTTCGACGAAAATCACCTTCCCTTTCATATGGGAGCCCCTCCATGGGGGGGGGGGGGGGGGGGGGGGGCGGAGGGACCAGGGGCTGTGGAAGAAAAACAAGAAGAGAAACAAAACCATAAAAATACGGACTTGGCAGGGGCGGATCCAGGATTTTTCAAAGGGGGTGGCTTTTACCAAATTTTTTTTATATTTTGTGGCGTTACTCACGCTAATTTCCGACTTGACTTCACCATTAATTTAATCAGTTACTATTTTCGGATCATTTATTCACTTAGGTACGCCCCGATCATGTCGTAAAGTATTTATCCTTCTTCCGTCGTCTACGATCACTTAGTTTAGTAGGATTTTTTTTCTTTTTTCCTTTTCCTCTTTTTTCCCCTATTTACCCGCGTGCCACGATGAGAATAAAGAGTGTTAAAGGTTTGAGCGGCGTTTGGCCCAGCCCGCAGTATCGGGGTGGGGACGCGACAAGTTTTTAGCCCCAATTTGTTTATGAGGAGGGGTTAGGGTTTTTTTTTTTTTTGAAAATGGGAGCGAATTTTTTGGTCTGAGGACCCGAGGAAGGCTCCATCCCCCTAGGGGGGTGGGGATGCCCCCCGAAATTGAGCCTCTAGACGTGATTTCCGCGATTCTAGCAGCTATACAGCTTATTTTTTTAAACACTGTTTTCCTTATTTACAAAATTTCTCCCAACCTGGAAAAAAATTAGTTTTCAGTTTAAAGAAAGTATGATTGACAGCACGAACACAGGAAGAAAGTATGCGTTTTTTGCTCACCCACGTGCGTAGAAATTTTTAGCTCTGGCAGTGGCTGGGACAATTGCGACTTTTTTGTAATCGCGAGCGAAAAAACGGTAAAGCTAAAAAAAGACGTAAATGAAGACGAAAATCATCTAGCAAGGCTAAAACAATTCTTGAAAGCTAAAAGGAATCTATTTTTTCAAAATTATCACACATGTTTTGCATTGCCAGAAGCGAAAAACAGGCGTCGAAAATCTCCTATTATGGAAAAATGGCCGTCCTTAACTTTGAAAGGCTGCCTGACTATGAGAGGTGGATGGCATTGTCCTTTTTTCTTATTCTTATTTTCTTTTTTCATTTTTCTGGTGGATCAAGGGGGGTGGCTAGCCACCCAATTCACCCCCCCTGGATCCGCCCCTGCTTGGTATTTCAAATCTCTCACCAAAAAAAAAACACATTCATTTTGGGGTTTCCAGCCTGAACAACTTCCGGTGATTTTTTTTCATTATTCCGGAGTTCCTCCCAGGGACCTACTGCTGACCAAGGATCAGGCAGACTAGGATCGAGGTTGGGAGAGCACGAAATTTATACCTCCTCATTCTCGTTATGGATGGTCATGGTTTTATGTTGCTAAAGCTGCCTATTTCTCGTTTGAATTACTTTATTGATAAACTAATAATAATAATGGGTGAACTAATGGGTGGCAAAGAATCGCGAAAGAATTTTCTGCTTACGTAGGATCTGTGCAGAATAATAAACGTTTCATTTTTCACAGGCCCAAAGCCCAAATGAAAAGATCGCAACAAGCTAAAAATGGCCTGCGCAACAGAATACACTGATGAGCAACTGAACTATTACAGAATTTGTTACGTCACCACTGATGTACTAGCCGAGGGTCTGCGAACAATCTTCAAACAAGAATGGGACAATCGCTACAAGGCAACAAAGGGAGAATGGAAAGACGAGCCAAGCAATGGAGTGGACTTTTACAACGGGGAGTCTCCTCGGAACCAAAGAAGAAATTCCCATCTCTTGGCTAGCATAATCAACGGAAATAGAGCTGAATGGGATTGCACAATGCTGTTTTACGCCATACTTAATTCTGACTGCATCTACGGTCTGAGCACAACTATCTACTCAAATGTTTCTGGTCTCAGAACTTTTCGCAATGAGCAACTTGCACATATGCCCCGAGGACATCTCTCAGGCAAAGATTTTCAAACTGCCATTAGCAAGGTGGATACTGCTTTTCGAGCACTCGGTCTCTCCACGTTACGAATTCAAGACGTCGGACATCAGACGAGTTTTCCCACGGAGGAGTTAAGGAATGTGTTAAAAAAGGTGGACGACCTTAAACAGAAACTTAAAGAAAAAGCAAGGGAACTTGAGGAAAAAGCCACAGAACTTCAAGAAAAGGAAGAACAACGACAAGTTCTTGAAGATCAGTTACAGGGCGATACTTCCCCTTTCTGCATTCTTCCTCCTAAACCTTCACACAATTTGGCAGGTCGCGATTGTGAGGTGAATAAAATCACGCAAAAGCTTAAAGAACTTAAAAGCATCAATGAAAACAGTCTTTGTTACCTGTACATCTCAGGAAATCCTGGAAGTGGCAAATCTCAGTTGGCCGGTCTTGTAGCGAAGCGATTCTTTGAAGAAGCAAAGAGCGTTTCGAGTACTACCGCATTTGTAATGACTTTGAATGGTGAAAGCTCAGAAACACTTCTGGAATCGTACGTCTCCTTTGCTCGACATTTAAAGTGTCCGGAGTATTCAGTTACAAACACCCTTAACTCAAAGGGTTTGAACATAGACGAGAAGATCACCAATCTTTAAAAAACGCTAATTAGCACAAAAATTGAGCTTTACACGTTGTGGCTTCTGGTGGTCGACAATGTCACTAGCATATCACGGATGCATGTTCATTTGCCTGAGCTTGGAAGTGGGCAGTGGGCAAAAGGCCAATTGCTAATCACAACACAAGACAGTACGTCTATCCCTTTAAAAAGCTCTTTCATTGATCACGTTTCAATAAGCGAGGGCATGGATCCTCGTGATGCCAGTTCGTTATTAGCAGTACTTTCTGGTTTATCTGACAGCGAGATGGAAAAAGAAGTTGCGAAGACATTGGACTACCAACCTCTTGCCTTAGCAAGCGCTGCAACTTATGTCAAACAGGTTCGGCAAAACAAAGCAACTTCAAATTTTGGCTGGAGCGACTACCTAGAGAAGCTTAACAAAGGCCAACGAGGTACCACTGAGACCATTCTTGCTGAGACTAATCCAAGTTACCAGAAATCCATGACTACAGCAACAACACTAGCCGTTGAAAAGGCAATGGCATGCAACAAAATTATACATCACATATTTAGTTTCCTTTCCCTCTGCGCACCACTACCGTTAAGTCAAGACATCGTGATCAATTACATTCTCGATGAAGACGAAGAAATGGAAGATAAGGAGGGGGTTTGCATGAGGATTCAAAGATGCTCGCTGCTGATACTCGAAGAAGAAGAGAGTGGCATTTTCATTCGCGTTCATCAGGTTGTGTATGACGTCATCAATGCAGTAGTTCAAGACTATCCGAAGATTCAGCAGCTTAAAGCAGTTTTAAAATCGTTTGGCAAGTTCGTAGACGATGGCTTACAGGGGAATTCTGATGACTTAGATTCTCTCGTTCACAGCAAACAAATCTTTCCCCATTTAAAAGTCCTGATTATTAAGATTGAAAGTTCGTTTGGTAATGAAAAAATATGTCAAGTTATCAAAAACCAGATATTGAATGTTCAATGTTTTCCAAGTATCTTTCAAACTCTCGGCCGAGTTTCTCAGTATCATTGCGAATTCTACACAGCAATGAAGTACTTTAATGTAGCATTAGAACTTGTTAAGTGCAGTAAACTGTTTAGTGGTGTAGACGCAGCACTCGCAAATTTTTACATGGGCACAGTGCATCAGGATTTGGGTGATCTTCAGCGGGCGAGGAAATACTTTGAATGTGAACTTGCTATTCGACGGCAAAAGCAAGGACGTCACCACGTTGATGTAGCAGCTACTTATGGCAATCTAGGAAATGTTCACCTTGGCTTGGGTGAACCAAAGCACGCACAGAGCTACTATGATCGTGCACTGGACATTACTGTGAAAGAGCTCGGACCTGACCATGTCCATGTCGCAGCCACTTACAATAACTTAGGCAACGTGCACCGTGAACTAGGCAACCTGAAACAGGCAAAAGAGTATTACTACCGTGCGCTGACTATTCGTCTGGGAGAGCTCGGACCTGAGCATGTTCATGTGGCAACTACTTATGGTAACTTGGGTGACGTGCACCGAAAAATGGATAGGCTGGAGCAAGCAAAGGATTACTACGATTGTGCGCTAGCCATTCGTTTAAAAAAGCTTGGACCTGGGCACGTTGATGTTGCAACTACATATAACAACCTAGGGATTGTGCACCTTATGTTGGATGCCCCTGAGCAGGCGAAAGAGTGTTTCAATAAAGCGCTAGCCATTAACCTCAAAAAGCTCGGACCTGAGCATGTTCATGTTGCAGCCACTTACAACAATTTTGGGAACGTTCACGCTGATCTAGGTGACCTGGAGCTGGCAAAAGAGTATCATGATCAGGCGTTGGCTATTGGTCAGAACTTGGCTGAGCTTCGAGAGAGAAGCGAACAAGCTAGTGGAAAAACTTGCACAATACTTTGAATACCCAGAAGTAATGCATACAGTCTTATATGCTCGCGTATACCCTTGCAAATTTTTACTTAACTAGGTTAACTATTACAATTTCACGTTGTTAAGGCCATAGGGCTCTTTGTGATTAGCTTAATTATGTGTCTTGATCTTAGTTACGGGGTAAAAAACGGTCCATCATTTTGGAAATTCAACAACTCTCTCATTAACGATAGCAACTATATTGGAGAAATGAAAAATGTAATAAACAACTGCAAAGTAAAAATGGATTCTGAAGGAATTGTAAATCCTCAGCTGCGATGGGACTTGTTGAAATATGAAATTCGCAAATCAACAATAACATTCTCAAAAGCACGTGCAAAAACATTCAGGAATGAATACCGAGATATCGAGGAAAAGATTAAGAAAATCGAAAGCTTTAACGGGTGGGAACATGACCCTGTTAAAACCGCCGAGCACGACAAATTAAAAAAGTCTTTGGAAGATAAAAGCAATTACATCACGGAAGGAATAATCATAAGATCCAAAGTGAACTGGTATGAGCAGGGTGAAAAAAATACAAAATATTTTTTATCACTGGAAAAGCGTAATAAGGCCAAAACGCACCTGAGAAAGCTATTAACGGAAAATAGTCAAGAAATCACAGAACCAAAAGAAATTCTTAACAACATCGAACATTTCTACAGCGAGCTCTATTCGCGGAAAAACATTAAGACCCACGAGGATTGTTTAGATTTCATGAGGAGAATCGATTCCCCCACTTTAACCGCTGAGGAGAAAGCATCATGCGAAGGTTACTTAACAGTTAACGAATGTTTCAACGCCCTAAAACAATTAGGGTCGTCTAAAACACCTGGCATGGACGGGCTCACGAAGGAATTTTATCTCGCGTTTTGGGATGTGTTAAATACCGAACTAATTAAATGCTTCAACAGCGCCTTTGACGATGGAACATTGAGCACCTCCCAACAACAGGTAGTGATTACACTGTTAGAGAAACCAGGCAAAGACAAAAGACTTCTATCTTCTTGGCGCCCAATTAGTCTTATTAATGTAGATACCAAAATTTGCAGCAAGGTGCTAAGTAACCGATGAGCAAAGTCTTAACAAAACTTGTCGACGCCGACCAGGCGGCGTTTATCAAAGGTAGAAATATCGAGGACTCTATTCGTCTCATCGACGACATTATGGATTTCACAATGAAGAACGATGAATCGGTTATACTTTTCGCAGCCGACTTCGAGAAAGCTTTCGATAGCATTGAACATAATTTTATTCTTGCGTCTCTGACGCATTTCGGTTTCGGCGATGACTTCATAAAATGGATCAGTGTATTACTCCGCGGAAACCGCGCGTGTGTACTGAACAATGGCTTCGCGACAAATCTTTTCAACATTGCAAGAGGTACCAAACAAGGGGACCCAATCTCTCCCTACCTTTTTATTCTTGTGATAGAAGTTCTAGCGTCATTAATTCGCCAGAATAGGCAGATTGAAGAAATTTGGATCGGCGAGAAACAAAAAAAGCTCGAGCTATTCGCCGATGATAGCACATTTTTTCTGAAAGACATAGCTTCCCTTAATGTGGTGCTAAAATCAATCCAGGAATTTTATTCATTCTCCTCTCTTAAGATAAACGCCACTAAATCCGAAGCTGGCTGGATAGGCAGCAGTAAACTAGATGTGCAGCCTACCGACGGTGATGGCATAAAATGAATCGATCTTTACGAGAGAGGCATAAAAATTCTGGGTATTACCTTTCCGTATAACGACACCTTTTTTTGAGAGCAAAATCTAGATCGAATTTTCGAAAGCTTTAAAACAGTTCTAAACATCTGGAAAATGCGTAGTCTGACGCTCTTTGGTAAATCGACAATAATTAAATCGCTTGCTCTGCCTAAATTGTTGTATGTATGTTCCAAGATTTTTGTACCAGACTACTTCATAAGCAAAGTCAAAAACGTAATAACAGACTTTATTTGGAACGGTAAAAAGCCAAAAATCAAATACGACACCTTAATAGGTAATTACGATAACGGAGGAATTAGTTTACCCGACTTTGAGTCACAAATCAAAGCAAACAGAGTCAAATGGGCTCTTAACCTCCTAGACGAAAACTATGTTAAAGCCTGGAAGAGTTTCCCTATGCAGCATTTAGCGTCTATAGGAGGAACGAAGGCGATAGGAACAAACTTCGATAAGGAAAGGATTCCGAAAGGTCTGTCGTATTTCTACAAGAGTGTTTTAGTCAGCTGGGCTGAATACAATGACGAAGAAGTCGTTACCCCGGAACATATCGCAAATCAAGTACTCTGGAATAATAAATATATCAAAGTAAACAAAAAATCGGTCTTTTTTCCCCAACTGGCTTCAAGAGGTATCTTCAGGGTTAAAGACTTATATAACGAAAGGAACGAAATTAACTGGGAAACTGCTTATGCGATGGGCGTTGAGCCCCGTCACTTTATATTCTGGGCCAGTATCACTAGCGCAATTCCCCAAGGCTGGAGAACGCTAATGAAGGACGCCGACGCTTTTGAGGATCACGATCCCTCAAACCCCGGTAGAAATGACACTGCTTCCAAAATAACATCAAAAGACGTATACCTCTCGTTTGTTCAATCAAAATTTAAAAAGCCTACTGCCCAATCTCATTTCCTGAAACGGGTCGATGGCCAAATTGACTGGGAATCCGTCTATCGTAGAATATATAACATGTCTATTGATCCTTACACAAGATGTTTTCAATATAAAATCCTTAACAATTGCCTTTATTTAAACAGGGACCTATTCCGCTTCAAGATCATCGAATCTCCTATTTGTTCCTTCTGTTCTATTTATTCAGAAACAATCGATCACCTTTTTGTCCATTGTGAGCACTCTAAATCCCTGTATAGGGACATAAGAATCTGGACTAAATCTGCCGGAATTGTTTTGCCAGAATTGAATATCTCAAATATTATATTAGGTATAGAGTCTGAAAAAAACAGCGCTATAATAAACCTTATTCTTACAGTATTCAAACTCTTAATATATAAGTCTAGATCTGGTGGCCAAATGCCAAGTGTACAACGTTTCATAAATGAACTCAACTTTTATGAAAAAATAGAAAGAAATATTGCCAGGAAACGAGATAAGCTTGCGTGTCATTTTAAGAAATGGTCTAATCTAGTATCTATTTTGTGAGATATTTAAACCCCTTATCTTTCCTTTATAAGAACTTAATTACAGTTATTGTACATGTTGCAGTTCGCATATACGCAGTCTTGAAATCGCACCTTTCAGGGTCACCACACGCATATAAAAGATAAGTTTGACGTCCCTTCGAAAAGGGTCTGATCTTGACCTCTTGTTATTGTTGTGTTCGTAACCTTTTTGTGGTCACAAAGTTTTCCAGTACTGGGCGAAGGTACAGTAAACAAAGACATATTGTTATACAACGCTGGGATTTAAGTGATTTATATGAGCCAAAGGAGTAAATAGGACCGAAACGCTTCCAACTGAACGCCCATCATTAGGCTAGAAAGCAGTCGGTTATAAATCACTTTTCATTGTTATCATCTAATTATTTGATTACCATTTTGATAATTTGTAAACTTAAGTTATATATGTATTATTATATTGTTATATTGTTAACCGTTTACTTTGGTTTTTCGCGATTCCTTTGCTACCCTCAAATCGAATAAGATCTGTAACTGAATAGTCCCAGGTCACTGTCGCGACGCGCCTTAAAGTTTGTTTGTTTTTTTCTCGCTCAATCAAAACTTGCAAGTCGTCGCTAGTATTAGACAAGTATACATAGCTGTTTCAAATGCAACAAGATAAGAATTTCAATCGATTTATGATGACATAAACCAGTAAGCACCCGGCGCCGAAAAGTTGAGTTCTTGACCTCTAGCTACCGAGAACAAATCCAGCTACTTGTGGGCTCACAACCGGAAAACAATACCACCCCCCCCCCCCCCCCCAGCCAGACACACACACACACACACACGCTCCCCTGCCCCCCACCTCTAAAGAAAAACAAACCTAGCCGTGTGTGATCGACAGTATGCCTCTTTCGCGCCTAATGCTCATCATCGGTTGAGAGTCAAATCACAAATTTAAAAAGGCGGACGGGTTTTCGAGGCCGGGTACTTCTTTTAGCGATTCATATAATTCTGAAGTAATTCAATAGATTAAATAATAAAATGAAATGAAAGAAAATGAAAGAAACATTGCCGTAGCTGTACTCTAATTGTTCTGGGTCCTGGTCACGATTTTTACATAGATGTGTTCACGTGACTTCAGGATGGTGCTGGCATTGAATTCCAGTTTTTCTGTAGTCCCCACTCCCTTCTCAAATTTGATCTTCTGTAGAACCGTAACAAGGACTATCTTAAGCTCCAGGAGTGCCATTCTTGTGCCAATGCACTGCCTGGGACCCAGTCCAAAAGGCATGTACGAGAAGGTTGGACGCTTCTCGGCCTCTTCTGGAAGAAAACGGTCTGGGTCGAACATTTCTGGCTGTAAATAAGAGAAACAATGGTTTAGTTTGGGTTGAACCGAACACCGAGTGTAAACAAACTATTTTAAAAAAAGATACAAAGCTTATCACAAGTACACACAAGCAAAACCTGAAACGAGTAGTAACCGCTATGTAATCGTTCTTTGTAATCGTCACGCAGACTTTCCGAGGTCTCATGTTTTATAGTCAAATGAGTCTATGGTCGTGAGTCTATGAGTCATGAGTCAAGGTGATTTTTACACAAAGTAGGTTTCCCTTCATACAAGTAATCTAACTGAGCACTTCACTTTGCTTGCGGTGAGTTCTACTCTGGTTTGCTTGATGATAGCTATTATTTGTTTTAGTTCACCACTAAATTTTCTTCAATTCTGATTGGTTTAAATTCATCACGTGGCGCGATAGTTTTTTCCTCGTTGGCTCGCCCGCGTTTTTCGCTCTCCCTCTCAACCTACCGAGAGCCTGAAACAGGCTACCCCTAGGAAAACGGATGTTCTTAAATATAGCATCGCTTCTCGGGCTAATATTTGTTTTAAGAACATCAAATTTCCGCAGGGAAACAATCAGCCGATAGTTCCTTGACAGAAACACTCTGTTGTTTAAATAGTAAGCTATAAGGGCAGCACGATTTTAAATTCAAACTAATAACTCTTATTTATATTTGACTCATTGACTTATGACTCATGACTTATTGACTCACTTGACGCATAAAAACTTTACTCGGTCTCGCTGTGTTTTCCCATCGGTGTAGGGAACTACTTTTATCGGGCCACTTGGAACAAAGCTTAACATTAGATAGCAATCTTTTCTGCGAACAGACCAATGACATAGAAGTAAAATGTGACAGCAAGTGAAAGTAAATAATGCAAATAAAAAATAATTTTATCAGCGAGTGTATAATTTTATCCTTGGTTTCCTTTGTTTTTGTGTATGATAATGTCTAAGATAGTGAATTTAAAACACAGGGAGAAAATTGAACGAAAGATAAATAGAGATTACTCCATGGAAAATGCGCGCGTACGATTTTTATTCACGAGTTGAATAGTATCAGAAAACGAACGAGTGAGCGTAGCTCACGCGTGAGTTTTCTGATACAACTCTACGAGTGAATAAAAATCGTACAAAGCATTTTCCATGGTGTAATTTGTTTATTTTATAGATACTGAGGTTTTTGAAAAGCAAATTAAATCGCTCGACTTTTTATCAGTTACGCGCGTGTTTAGGAAACCCATTCATCTGCCATAAACTAAAATAACTAAAACATGTTTGTCTTTTAAAATCACATCTTTAATGAAGTAGCACAAGAAATGAGACGTCATTTTATACTCTCACGACTTTTACAGAAACAACTTTTGATAGAAAACCTGACTGAGACTTGTACAAAACTTGCAAGTTCCAGTTTAATGTTTTAACACAAAAAAAAACAGCGCAAAGCGCTTAATAACTCAACGCGAAGTCGAGCGAACTTTTACCAAATTAAATCAAGAAAACAGTCTGCCAAAACCAAGGACAAACCTGCAGTGTCTTAGTCATCATCTGAATCAAAACTCGCTGCAATCCCTCGGAGTGAAGACGGCCCGTATTCTTGTCCTTCCTTTGTGCGAATTTACTATCATTTTTTTTTTACTCAAAGGTTTATTCAACTCGGCAGGAGAAATTTCGGTTATCTCGCTTCGTGTTTCTCTTTTGTTTGAAGAAACGTTGTGACAACAAGGCCGTCTTGTTTCGTTTTCTCTATAGTGTTTTGGTTTTCCTGTTCTGCAATATAAACAACTCAGTGGAGACGTTTAAAACACAAACAAACCATGAACGTGTCTCCGCCATGTCGCCGGTGTTTACGACGAGAATCAAAATGGCGATACGTGTTGTTCACAAGTTGTTTTTCGTCGTTCGCGATTGTGATTGGACGAACGACGTTTTTTCACTAGTGAGTTTTCATCGTTCGCCTTTCCTATTGGCTAATGCATTTTACGTATCATTTGTACGCAATCGTTTTTTCGTGAGAAAATCTCAGTATCTATGATATAAAATTAAAACCACAACATATACACTCAACAGATCCAATCTTTTTAAGGGGGGGGGGGGGGATTTTATAATTATTACATTTAGTCGAAATATTTAGCTTGGAAACTCGTTTTTTGGACTGCCAAACCGAACCACTAGAAATTATTTCGAATTTAGAATCGAAGCTATATAACCGATCAAAAAAAATACAGTTTCTCGAAAGGTCCGCATTTCCATGATTTTGTTGGGTTTCAATTTTTCGTAGAGCTATTGTTTGTGCTCTTCAACGTAATTGGTTCGTTTACGACAAAAGTTATCATCCTTTGCCCGGTTCGAGTAGTCGCGCTGTAAGCGGCCCTATGTGAAGCGGCCACTCTCTATAAAGCTGTCACTTCTCAAATACCCGAAAATCGCTCTCGATATTTTGCATGAACTAATTAGATCTCTATTAAGGTGGGGTTGTATAGATTCGCGGATCGACGGATTTGGCCTTAAAAAGCGCACGCATTGTGGATTTTTTGCGATACATTGAGTGGGTTGGCGGATTTTAAAAATACAGCAGATCACGGATTAGCTTAGAACTTTAGTCCGGATTCCGAAATCTTCATGCCAGGAAGCTCTGATCGTGGATACTAAACGAAGTTCGGATCATATTGGCAGAATTGTCGCAAAAACAAGCAATGAAACGAGACTTCTTAAAAAATTGGCATTAAAAAAGTATTTATATTACCGTCCGTCGCAGTCAAACTATACCACTCAAAGTTTTCCAGTAATGCGGATTCGGATTTGAATGAAACTAGTAAAGAGTTGACGGATTTGGCCAAAAAATAGCACGGATTGGCGGATTTTGTACCCCTATTCACCTCCCTCATTGAGCGGGCGTGGTCACCTCTATCGGAGGTGATTGCCGATTAGATTTCCAAAATCGTCAAAATTATGGTTATGCTAGTTAGATTAAAATGCGATATTTTGCCATGACACGTACGAAATTGTTCTTAATATCTTTTACCTGGGGCCAGAAGTCAGGATCTCGGTGAATGGCATACGACGGAATGTTCACATACACTCCAACAGGGAATTCCACTCCTTTAATGACGCAGGTCTCCATACATTGCCGAACATTTCCAAAGCCGATTGAACTGTGTCGAAGGACTTCACAAATCACTCGATCAAGGTACTCAAGATTCTGAACAAACTGGTAGATTGAAACATCACCCCGTGACCTCACAGCATCGTCAATTTCACGCAGCAGTTTGTCTTGTACCTCTGGATGATGAGCGAGGTGGTACGCTGCTAAAGCTGAAGTAGCTCCGGTTGTTTCAGACCCAGCAAGTAAGAACACGACAGACTGCGCCACTATTTCGCCATCGGTGAGCTTCCTGGACGCCTCTTTGACGTTTTCGTCGCGAGCCTCCAACATCAGCTGCACGAGGTCCCGTCGACCACCAGCTGACTTCTTTCTTATTTCCAACATGTTTTTGGCCAGGTTTGTAAAGTATGGAATATGACGGGTAGGATTTATGTTAAATAGCTTTTTAACGTGTCCATAGAATGGTAACATGGACAATGCGCGGATGTAAACAGGCACGTCAAACACAGTGAGCGCTTTTTCCACCATTTCTGGTTCAGGGTCGGTTTGGATTCTGCCGTCCAGGCCAAATACTGCACGCATAATGACATCTAACGAAAATAGACCAAACGGCGCACTAACGTCTGTGCTGTTCTCTGAAAAAAACAATTTCTTTTTAATTATACTGTATTGAGAGATGCCGGCGTACACAAATTAGTCAATTAGAAGCCTTGTCTACCGCCGGGGGAACTCCCCTATAACTAACTGACGGAGGTGCTTGTCGTGCCTTTTAGGGGGTAAAATTTGTTGATTGATACCGTTTTAATAGGGTGCTAAAACCTAAAATAGATTTTAAAGGAAAAAAGATTATAAAATAGGAATCCTAATTGATTCTTTAAAGGTCCACGGAATTTCGCAATGCTGACCACTACCGCTAAGAGAGGCCGCTCACAAAATAATTTCACCGGTATGGCGGGTATGGCTGCTAATTCCGACGGTATTAGAACTGGTCATAATTATATATATATATACAAAGCATCAACTACTGTATTCTAATTGGCTAAGAACACGTCAGTTTATTTTATTCATTCGTTTGTTCGTTCGTTCGTTCTTTCGTTTAACAGTACATGAAAATTTACGCAAGAATTATCATGCCAATTTTTCAGCTAATTACGTTGCATTAAAGCGCTGGACACTTTAAAAGTTGTCACGAAAATTGTCGCTTGTATATAATAAGCAATCAGATGATTTTTCACTTGTAAATTTTTCCAAGGCTACAAATTACAATCGCCCTACGGGCTGGTGCTATTTTGTTAGCCTTTTTAGTTTAGTACTCCTGCTTATATATCCCAAATTGAACTTGAAATCATGTGATTACTCAGAGTTGAGAGATCAAACTCATTATTCAAGCCCCACGCAGGAGTCACGCAAATATATAAAACAAGAAAGAAAAAAATGTAATTTAAGAGATTCCTATAAATCACGGTAATGCCTGTTTTTATTTCGCACTAGCTTCTTAATTAAACACACAAGCTTTAAGTTTCTCCAAGATATTTGCACCGTAAAATAACAGATCCCCAACAATCAGTTAAGATAATCTTAAAGGATTATTAAATTAAAGCATAAGTGAATCATTAATCAATCGTTAAGTTTGCTTACCATTTTTAGCAGACTTCACAAGTTTGTCAAGTAGCAGGCCGGCAGCATCCTCAATTATGGGCACAATCTCTTTTAGTTTTGACAAACTGAAAGTAGGTGTGAGAATAGAACGAATTCGTCTCCAAGAATGGTCCCGTGCGGAGAACAAACCCGTGTCGAGAGGTGGGTTGCTTCTCATAAAATCAGGTCTGTTTCGAAATTTGTCGAAATCTCTGACGAGAATGTGTTTCAGCATTTCTGGATCAGCCACAGTGATCATAGGACTTCTTCCCAAGTACATTTTGTAAACCTTGCCGTATTTCTTGCCATATTCAACAAATGCTTTGTGTAGGCCGCCATATTTGGCGACATCCAAGAGGTTCCCCACGTAAGGCCACGGTTTTGGTCCTGGTAGAGGAATATGCCTTATCAACGAAAATCCCGAAACACCAAACCAGTAAATCAGCACTGTTATAGCAATCGACAGGGTTATCCACCCGTAGCAAGGCGCTACAGCTCTTGCAACTTCGTCGAACATGACTGACATGACCTCATTTACAACTTGTGCTCAATTTATTGTGTTACAAACGTTTTTTTATTGTTGTGTTACAAAAGGGCTTTCTAGCGTAGCATGTCATGCATGCTATGATCTGTCGCATTATCATTCTGTATAATGCCTGCAAAACATATTAAATGTTGTGATGGATAACGTTTGATCATGAATTCTTTGCTAGAAATTGACTTTTGGGAATGTGTGCCAAAGGACGGGTATAATTTCTCCGCTTTGATGTTGAAAATTTTGAAATTTAGGTCGAAACCGGCTCGATTGCGTGCGCCACAAAAGAAAGATTTTGTAACACAATCGTTCTTAGCCTGCGTGGCCGGCGTTCAAAGGGGAAGGAGAAGGGGGCTTCGAGCGCGAAGCCCGATCGGAGGAAGGAGGGAGGGAGGAGGGAGGAAAGGAGGGAGGAAGGAGGAAGGAGGGAGCGCTTCGCGCTCGAACTCCCCTTCTCCTTCCCATTTGAACGCCGGCCACGCAGGCTAAATCGTTCTAGACCTCTTGCCCAAACAAACTGAAGTATGGAATAAATAAAAACGTTATATGCCGGTCTAGGTCGGTCCGTATGTATTATGTAATGTAAAACTTTATTTAAAAACACGGAAAATCATCAGTACGTAAATAAAGCTTAGAGACTCAGAAGAACTCAGACGAGCACCCCCGGCAGAATGGGGACGCAGCGGGGCCCGGCCGACGAGACAGACGAGAGCGACAGGAGAGAGCCGCGCGCCTCCGACGGCCGGCGCGCGCCCGGAGGGAGGGGCCGGTGGGGCGCCCCGGGGGGGGGGGGGGGGGGGGGGGGGCGCGGGAGGCGCCGAGGGGGGGGGACAGGGCGGATTCCTTTGTTGATTTGACCTTTAAGTAAAAAACTAAAACTAATTACAACTGCTTTACCTGATTGCCGTGTGGGAATCCGATATATCAGCTACCTCCTAAATAATTTGCTTAAAATTATGAACAGATACAGCATTTTTTAGGCATTTGGGCAAGTTATTCCATAACATAGCCCCGCTGTAAGAGAAGCTTCGTTTCAAATATAATTGGTACTTGGTTTGGGTAGAGTCAGCTAAATTCCCTCAGAGTTTCTCAAGTTATATTAAAACAGAGTGACGCCGAGAGAAAAGACTTTAAAGATCATCTGGGGCAAGTCCATTCATGGTTTTACATGTAAACATCATCAAGGCTTTCTGTTTCTTTCGTCGAAGAAATAGACTCTCCCAGTGGCGGGTTTGTCGCCGTATATAGGGAAAAACTACGCCCTCGATTTTGCTTTTGTACCACGTGCATAGTTCTTTCCTAATCAGACCTCCCAGCCGGCAATTATAAACATATAGTTTCCTTAATTTAAAACAGCAGTTGAGACTTTTCGGACGAAACGAGCCATGCATGACTTGTGAAAGATGACCGTATCTAACGTTTTTCTCCCGTTTTCGGAACGCGGAAACTTTTTGCATATGTTCTTAATAACTATATATGTCTTTGCGACCTTATTCATGTTTCAATGGGAAACGATAGGAAAATACAGTGAAAACTATCCTGATGATCATCCATGCATAATACAGATTCTTAGAAATAAATTAAAGCAAGGGAGTATGGTCGATTCCGAGAAAAACTGACTAGACATATTGTTATTGTTTGATCACTCAGGTAATTCTTGCCACTGCAAGTACTTCGAACATTGATTTTTCTCCCGATTTCTCGACAATTTTCGAAGCCGAGGCTTTCTGCACATCTGTTGTTAAATGTTTTTTGCGACCTTTCATGTGTTTTAACGGGAAAAGGTAGAAATACACAGCGAAATCTGCCATACTAGCTACTTGTAGTTTAGTCTGGTGATCATCCATGCATGATATCGATACAGATTCTTGGAAAAATAGCGAGAGAGTCGGGTCATTTCCGAGAAAATGCATTGGCATAACGTTTCGGTTTATATAGCGGAAAATTTGTGCCCTTTGTTTGATCATTTAACTATCTTGCAAAAAATTGGGTTTTGGAAGTGTTTTGCGATTTTTCCAAGGGAGAATCTTAAATTTAGGTCGAAAATTATCTATTCGAGTGTTCGGCATTTGTTGTTTCTGAAAATGACTTCTGTTGCTTTGCCCCTTTGAAATACAGTTAAACTTCGCTATCTCGGACTTGAATCCATTTCCCTTGGATTTTAATTTTGTTAAAATTAGTACCAAAAAAACGCAATCACCCCAAACAATTTTTGCTTCTCTTGGTAGTTTGAGATCGCGAGGATTGCAGGTCCAAAACCAAAGAGATCATTATTATCACGCGTACCTTTGCGAATACATTGGAAAACGGCATGAGAATTGATAGGAAAGTTGAATTGTTCCACTAATTTTGTCAGCGGATTTACTGATATCCGGCAATTGGATGCGGAGAAAAACAAATACGAGGTGCAATTACAGTCTTTTCCCATGTTTCATTGCATTGAACCACTAGCGACGGGGGGGGGACGCCGCCGGGCGGACGGGCCGCGGCCCGGGGCGCGGGGGGCCGGGGGAGGGGGCGGGGCGGAGGCCGTGCGAGAGACGGGGGGGGAGGGGCGACGGGGCGCCGCGCGGCGGGGGCGGGGAGGAGGGGGAGAGGACGGGGCGGCGGCGCGCACAGACACGGGCAGAGGGGGCGGGGCGGGGAGGAAGGGGGCGGGGGCCGAGGAGGGAACACGCCGACAGGAGGCACGGGCCGCGCCCAGAGGCCGGGGGGGCGCAGCCCCCCCCCCCCGGCCCGTACGCCTATGCTCCTGACGTTTTAATATGCAAAATTTATTGACATATTTTCCCGCTTACATAACGTCGCCGTGAGTCACGGCAATAAAAAACCTCGTAACTTTACATAACTGCTGAGTAATATAGCGTTGCTTCCGTACACTTGGGAATTGATAAACAGTATATAACGTAACAGAGAAAAAATGCATAAGCTTTGACATAGAATCAATGTTTTTCTATCTGCTACCTAAATGACTGTATTAATGAACTATATCGAACGGTACACAGTTGCTCCCGCCAAAATCAACATCAATCGAAATACATCATGTTATCGCGTATCCGAGAGCAGTACTTGCATACGTAATAATAATAATAGGCAAATTTGAATTGAAAGTTGCAAGTTGCGACGAGCAAACTGTCAATAAATATTGGAACATTGCGCCGCAACATTGCAAAGGTCCCATCAAAAAAAACATCCGGTTTGGCTGTAAACAATAGACAATGGCTTTCTTTCTCATAAAATTTTCCCGCAATTTGATTAGTTACTTGTGCATTCCATTAAATCTGATTGGTTGTTTTGTTTTACTGTTCCTTTCTCATTGGCTGAAAAAAAGATGCGATTTAGAGCAAAAAATAGTGCGATTCATGAATAAATCGCACTGCTGAGAGCCAATCAGATTGCAAGGATCACCAGTGATTTCAAAATGGATGTAATAAAATAATGAAATGAAATGAAAGAAAATGAAAGAAACATTGTCGTAGTTGTACTCTAATTGTTCTGGGTCCTGGTCACGATTTTTACATAGATGTGTTCACGTGACTTCAGGATGGTGCTGGCATTGAATTCCAGTTTTTCTGTAGTCCCCACTCCTTTCTCGAATTTGATCTTCTGTAAAACCGCAACAAGGACTATCTTAAGCTCCAGGAGTGCCATTCTTGTGCCAATGCACTGCCTGGGACCCAGTCCAAAAGGCATGTACGAGAAGGTTGGACGCTTCTCGGCCTCTTCTGGAAGAAAACGGTCTGGGTCGAACATTTCTGGCTGTAAATAAGAGAAACAAAATAACAGGACGCGTGTCACTTATCAACCTAGTAAATGGCCTAGCTCACAGCGAGTCTCACGTAGCTCAGTTGGTTAGAGTGCCCAACCGGTATCTGGGAGGCCATGGGTTCGATTCCCGTCGGGGACTCAGATTTTTTTCTTTGTCCCACGCTCGTGTCATGTAGAATAATTTCTTCACTGAGAGGAACAATGGTTTAGTTTGGGTTGAACCGAACACCGAGTGTAAACAAACTATTTTAAAAAAAGATACATAGTTTATCACAAGTACACACAAGCAAAACCTGAAAACGGGTAGTAACCGCTATGTAATCGTCCTTTGTAATCGTCACGCAGTCTTTCCGAGGTCCCATGTTTTATAAGTCAAATGAGTTAATGATCGTGAGTCTATGAGTCATGAGTCAAGGTGATTTTTACACAAAGTAGGTTTCCCTTTATACAAGTAATCTAAGAAGCACTTCACTTTGCTTACGGTAAGTTCCACTCTGGTTTGCTTGCGGTTAGATATTATTTGTTAGTAAGCTATAAGGGCAGCACTATTTTCAAATTAATAACTCTAATTTAAGATTTGACTCATCGACTCGCTTGACTCATAAAAACTTTTCTTCTTGTCTTTCCCAATCTGTGTAGGAAGTTATATGAGGAAATAAGATATAGAAAGGAAGTAAATGATAACTACTTTTATCGAGCCACTTGAAACAAAGCTAACCAATCAAAACGTAAATTGAGAACAATGGATAGCAATCTTTTCTGTGAACAGACCAATGGCACTGAAGCGAAATGTGACACTAAGCCGTGAAAGCAAATAATGCAAAGAAAGATTCAGTGTATATGTTGTGGTTCAATTTTATCCTTGGTTGAAATTTAATTTTATTTGTTTTTGGGTATGGTAATGTATGACAACGAGCTTAAAACAAAGAAAATGACATTTGACAACACACACAACATATACACTCAAGAGATCCCATCTTTTTGTTTTTTTGGGGGGGACTTCATAATCATTTAATTTAGTCGAAAACGTTAGCTTGAAAACTCGTTTTTTGGACTGCCAAACCGAAACCACTAAAAGCCATTTCAAATTTAGAATCGAAGCTATATAGGCAATCAAAAAGTTACAGTTTCTCGAGAGGTCCGCATCTTCCATAATTTTGTTGGTTTCGATTTTTTCGTAAAGCTATTTTTTTGCTCTTCAACGTAATTGGTTTGTTTACGAAAAAAGTTATCATCCTTTGCCCGGTTCGAGTAATCACAATGTAAGCGCTCCTCTGTGAAGCGCTTACATGTGAAGAGCGAGGACACCCTCTGTAAAGCTGTCACTTCTCAAATTCCTGAAAATCGCTCTCGATATAGCTAGACCTCTATTAAGGAGGGGGTGTATAGGTTCGCGGATCGACAGATTTGGCCTTAAAAACCGCACGCGTTGTGGATTTTTTGCGATACATTGAGCGGGTTCGCGGATTTTGAAAATGCAGCGGAACGCGAATTAGCTGAGAAATTTAAGCCCGGATTCCGGACTCTTCATGTCAGGAAGCTCTGATCGTAGATACTAAACGAAGTTCGAATCACATTGGCAGAATTAATGCAAAAGCAAGCAATGAAACGAAACTTCTTAAAAATTGGTATAAAAAACAGCATCTATATCGGATAGGAGGATTTTCGTACCCCTATTCACCCCCCTCATTAAGCGGACGTGGTCGCCGTTTAGTTTTCCAAAATGGTCAATTTAATTTTATGGTTATGCTACAACTAGTTAGATTACAATGCGATATTTTGACATGACTTTACCTCGGGCCAGAAGTCAGGATCTCGGTGAATGGCATACGACGGAATGTTCACATACACTCCAACAGGAAATTCCACTCCTTTGATGACACAGGTCTCCATGCATTGTCGAACATTTCCAAAGCCGATTGAACTGTGTCGGAGGACTTCACAAATCACTCGATCAAGGTACTCAAGACTCTGAACGAACTCGTAGATTGAAACATCACCCTGTGACCTCACACCATCATCAATTTCACTCAGCAGCTTGTCTTGTATGTCTGGATGCTGAGCGAGGTGATACGCTGCTAAAGCTAAAGTAGCTCCGGTTGTTTCAGACCCAGCAAGTAAGAATACGACAGACTGCGCCACTATTTCGCCATCGGTGAGCTTCCTGGACGCGTCTTTGACGTTTTCGTCTCGAGCCTCCAACATCAGCTGCACGAGGTCCCTTCGACCACCAGTTGACTTCTTTCTTATTTCCAACATGTTTTTGGCCAGGTTTGTAAAGTATGGAATATGACGGGTGGGATTTATGTTAAATAGCTTTTTAACGTGTCCATAGAATGGTAACATGGACAATGCCCGGATGTAAACAGGCACGTCAAACACAGTGAGCGCTTTTTCCACCAATTCTGGATCAGGGTCGGTTTGGATTCTACCGTCCAGGCCAAATACTGCGCGCATAATGACATCTAAGGAGAAGAGACCAAACGCAGCACTTACGTCTGTGCTGTTCTCTGAAAACAACAATTTCTTTTTAATTATACTGTATTGAGACATGCCGGCGTACACAAATTAGTCAATTAGAAGCCTTGTCTACCGCCGGGGGAACTCCCCTATAACTAACTGACAGGGGTGCTTGTCGTGCCTTTTAGGGGGTAAAATTTGTTGATTGATACCATTTTAATAGGGTGTTAAAACCTAAAATAGATTTTAAAAGAAAAAGATTCTAAAATAGGCATCCTAATTGATTATTTAAAGGTCCGCGGAATTTCGCAATGCTGACCGCTACCGCTTAGATAGGCCGCTCACAAAATAATTTCACCGGTATGGCGGGTATGGCTACTAATTCCGACGGTCAACCGGTCATAATTATAAATATACAAAGCATCAATTACTGTATTCTGATTGGCTAAGAACACGTCAGTTTATTTTATTCATTCGTTCGTTCGTTCGTTCTTTCGTTTGTTTGTTTGTTTATTTATTTATCTATCTATCTATTTATATTGCCTTTGCTTTGTTTAACAGTACATGAAAACTTACGCAAGAATTATCATGCCAATTTTTCAGCTAATTACGTTGCATTAAAGCGCTGGACACTTTAAAAGTTGTCACGAAAATTGTCGCTTGTATATAATAAGCAATCAGATAATTTTTCACTTGTAAATTTTTCCAAGGCTACAAATTACAATCGCCCTACGGGCTCGTGCAATTTTGTTAGCCTTTTTAGTTTACTCCTGCTTATATATTGAACTTGAAATCATGTGATTACTCAGAGTTGAGAGATCAAACTCATTATTCAAGCCCCACGCAGGAGTCACGCAAATATATAAAACAAGAAAATTTAAGAGTTTCCTATAAATCACGGTAATGCCTGTTTTTATTTCGCTCTAGCTTCTAAATTAAACACACAAGCTTTAAGTTTCTCCAAGATATTTGCACCGTAAAATAACAGATCCCCAACAATCAGTAAAGATAATCTTAAAGGATAAAGTGAAGTTTTTTATTCTGGATGAATCATTAATCAATCGTTAAGTTTGCTTACCATTTTTAGCAGACTTCACAAGTTTGTCAAGTAGAAGGCCGGCAGCATCCTCAATTATAGGCACAATCTCTTTTAGTTTTGACAAACTGAAAGTAGGTGTGAGACTGAATAGAACGAATTCGTCTCCAAGATTGATCTCGTGCGGAGAACAAACCTGTGTCGAGTGGTGGGTTGAAGCTCATAAAATCAGGCCTGTTTCGAAACTTGTCGAAATCTTTGACGAGAATGTGTTTCAGCATTTCTGGATCAGCCACAGTGATCATAGGACTTCTTCCCAAGTACATTTTGTAAACCTTGCCGTATTTCTTGCCACATTCAACAAATGTTTTGTGTAGGCCGCCATATTTGGCGACATCCAAGAGGTTCCCCACGTAAGGCCACGGGTTTGGTCCTGGTAGAGGAATATGGCTTATCAACGAAAATCCCGAAACACCAAACCAGTATATCAGCGCTGTTATAGCAATCGACAGGGTTATCCACCCGTAGTAAGGCGCTACAGCTCTTGCAACTTCGTCGAACATGACTGTACGAAAGCCGACTGAGGAGGGACATCAGATTTCAGACTTCAAACTTCAAACTTCAGACTTCAGACTTCAGACTTCAGACTTCAGACTTCGGACTTCAGACTTCAGACTTCAGACTTCCGCATTCGTTTAATTTCCGCTGACCTCCGAGTTGTTGAGTTGTTAGATCACGGCAGATCCACTATTTAAAGTCAGATTCGCTTTCTATAAAGTCGGATCCGGTTGTTAGTAATCGGTGTAACGACAGAACGAGAATCGGCGTAACGAGATTTTTTTATTACTTAATTAATTATGAACAAAATAAAATTAATAAATTCCCACCTTGCAGACCTGCAGACAGCGGTACCTCGAACCATTTTTTTTCTTTATTTCACACACAATAGGCCGCAATATCGTTTACGGCTTAAACATGACCTCTGGACTTAATTACGTAAAACTGGACAAACAAGCAAACAAACAGTAAATATATTTCACAAAATAAAGGGCATGCATATCTTCTTAATCCTTCTAGATCGATCTAGAGCCAGGATTTCGATTTTATTTCGAGTGAGGATTTCAAGGAGAAGCTCAGTAGCGCGACTGCCCTTCGGACTTTGTCGCCTCGATCGAGACAATGAAACGTACAAAGCCGAAGCAAGTCAATGAAGCCGTTGGAAAAAATAGAAGGGCCTGAAAAGTTACTGATTTCGTAAGAAAGAAAATGAAAAGCCCACAACAAGGGGCATTTTTAGTTGGTCACCCATCCAATTACTAATCCCGCCCAACAGGTCTTAACTTCGGCGATCGGACAAGAACCGCTGCTTTCCTTGTGGTATCAGAAAGAGCGCGTAAATCAGCTAATAAAAGTTAAGTCCAGTTTTAGCAAGAAAGTGCCAAATTGTCCAAAAGATCCATTTAAACCAGGAATTTCTTTTTCTCTATTTGCATAACTCTTATAACCCTTTGTCTCGTGTGACAGTCCAGAGATCATGTATAAGCCACAAACGATATTGCGGCCTATTGTTTGTGAAATAAAGAAAAAAAAATGGTTCCAGGTAAGTGAGAATTAATTAATGTTATTTTGTCCATAGCAATAAATTAATTAAGTTATGTAAAAAAAAAATCGCGTTACGCCAATTCTCGTTCTGCCGTTACGCCGTTCCGCGTTCCGCCGTTCCACCGATTACTAACAACCGGATCTGACTTTATAGATAGCGAATCTCACTTTAAATAGTGAATCTGCCTGATCTAACAACTCAACAACTCGGAGGTCGGCGTAAGTCTCTGAATTCTAAAGGCGGAAGTCTGAAGTCTGAAGTTCGAAGTCCGAAATCCGAAGTCCGAAGTCCGAAGTCCGAAGTCCGAAGTCCGAAGTCCGAAGTCCGAAGTCCGAAGTCAGAAGTCAGAAGTGGAAGTCCGAAGTCTGATGTCCCTCCTCGGCTTTCGTAATCCTTTGGAATAATCAGCGACTTTTCTATGGAATAATGTATTTTTTCTTGACTGGAATCAGAAGGGAACAATGGAAATTTGAGAACAGGAATAATGGAATAATGCATTACTCCTCTAGATCTTCAGCCACCGAAATTAAACTCTGTATATACGTAGTGCTTAAGTCAAAACAATTTCAATTGAAAATGCAAATACAAGTGCGACCTACAAGATATTAAATATTAATAAATTTTTTTTTCGCTTTTACCTTCCAAAGTTTTAGAATAGACGTATATAAGTTATTCAAGGATAATCGCTTCATTTAATTGCTGTACATTTCTTCTATAATTCGATCTTCGTTACGTTAAATTAAAGCTTTAGTTTGATTCTTTGATCTTGATTCTGTGATCTGTTACTCAGTTACTGGGTTGGGTATAAGTCACTAACTGGCTCACTAAAAGTTTTTGTAAATACGATTGGTTAAACAGCAGCTTAAAACATTTATATGCAACACACTACAAGAAAAAAAAACAGAAGAGTTTAGCAAGTCTAAGTCAATATTGAAAAGAAAGCATACTTTTCAAAATGATTCTGTTTGCTAGGCGATCCTACCTCAAATTGCAGTTATGGATTTTGATTTCAGTAAATATAAGTATGCTTTGAAACATCCTTTTTTTATCAGAACAACTTATCCAATTAATATTACTTTCTTCTTTTTACTAGTGAGAATGAGCGTCAAAGTTTCTCCTATAACCTCTCCTAGGAATATGTAATTCTACTGAGAAAATAAAGCAACTTCTATTTATTATAAACAAATATTTTTTAAAAAAGCTTGCAAATTAATGTACTTTCTACTATCTATAAGAATTCGATGTGGACTTCCAGTACAATTACTTTGGTTGCCAAATACTAAAAAGAAAGCTGATATTCGCTTTCGACGTTTTTTTTATTCGCCCGGCCCAATTCCCGGCTGTGTTATCATTACATCATCATTCTGTATGTTCTCTCTTACCCCTGCGCTATCCATAAACTTCTGTTTGACCACTTTCAGAATATCCTTATCACCGCAGAAAAGTTTCTGCCAAAAGAACTCAAGAAAACTGTGGTACAACGAAGCGTTTATAACCATCAACATGAGATCAGTTATGTTCACCGACTTAGGTTTGTCATGGTTGACCGTGTAAAACTTGAAAGCGGCTTGAGCTGAAACTACTAAGAATTTACAGCCGTTGTCCAAGACGTAAATGAACAAGGTGATGCAATAAGCAGCTCTTGAAATAGGTCGAAAATCGTTTTGCCTGCAAGGAGGGAAAGTGAAGTTCAACTGGTATAGTAAATATACAGTGCACAGTTTAGACAGGATCACTAGGCATTCAACATGGATCCTGGCATTTTTGTTATGGACCATTATTAATACATCGTAGAGGACTATAACAACTGCGATTAAGTTTAGGGACCAGAAGTACGGCTTTCGGACGAGGCACTTCAATATCATTCTATTCCTTACTGGTGTTAACTCGCGAAGCTGCGTTTTGTTAAGCAAACAAATCCACGCGATTGATGTGAAAATTGAGCAGGCCAACCACAAGGTCTTCCAGCAGTATGGATCGCACATTGGAGTATTGTACACGGTGAAGTTGGAGCAGTCCACGCTTGTTGAATCGTGGTACAAAGTACAGTCGATCATAAATATCGAGAACATCACAAATGAAGCCAACCTAAACAGCTGGAAAAGGATACAAACTGACGGAAATCCCGAACATACCAGTTTGGCGAGTTTTCTGCGAAACTGTAGAAGAAGATAGTTGATAATAATGAATGTCGAATCTTTTAACATTATATCTTTACGGTGTATGATTTTCATTTTATTTTCTTAATTAAATTAATATTGACCTCACAGAGCCTTCAAAAGCAAAAGTCAAGTACAGAGGAAGAAAGAACGGAAGCAAAGAAGCAAAGAAGGAAGGAAGCAAGGAAGGAAGGCAAGGGAGAAGAAGGTCTTTCTTGAGAAGGCCTTTCTTGATTATTGTCTGGAGTCCCCAATGATGTGAAAAAAAATTTATGGATTCGGGCTAAGTGTTAAACAGTATAGTTTTTTGGTATGAGTCAGGTACGTATATCTTTCTTTGCTTTCATGAACAACATCGTTTTCTCATCAAAACGAATCGGCGCTAACTGAGTTAAGTGTATCTTTTACACACCAGTTGTGAGATCTTGTGGAAATGAAAATAAAAAATTCACCTACTTGCTGCTGGCTTTCGTTTTCAATAAGTTGTGCACCTTCGGCATTTTCGTCCATCGCAAAATCCACAAATAATACGTCACAATTTCTCGTTCAAGTACTTTGGTCGCCTGTTTTACTTTTTCTATTTTTTTTGTGTCAGTATCCTCATCAACTGTAAGGTGGGTAAATCGTGATTTTCTGTGTTTTTTCAATCGCCCAAAGCAACTAGAGGAAGTATTGGGAATTGATTAGCCGCTTCTATTACTTTTTGTATTTGTGTCAGAATCAATACCCCACTTTGCACTGAATACCATAAAATTATGCTTTTGTATTTAGTCCATCGTCCCAAACATATCTTTCATCGTCATAGCAACTCATGGAAACCTTACTTAAAACAGTATGAAACTTTAACTAAAACCAAGAGGGTGTTAACTAAATAAATGGCAGATGTTTGAGTTGAAATCTGTTCTCCCACTTTTTAGATTTTTTTTACGACCAAGTTCACCTTCAACTTGAATTGTGGGAACGGGCAAGAGGATAATTATTGTGGGTGTAATATTATCGGTTTTAAGATCAGTATGATCTGAGAGCTTTAATTAAAAAGTTTGGTTTGAATTTCTTGGAAAGACAGGTGTTTCCAACAGATGCGTTCATTCAGTCCCTTCACTTCTCAAATCCATTATGAGAAACCTACAATAAAAATGATGAAAATTACAGACACAACCTACAAGATGACCCTTGTTCGCCTTGTTCCTTGTATTTAGATCAAAATGTTTTTACTCAGACGTCTGTCATTTGGGTTCGTTTCTGTACGCCAAGGCCCCCTGCTGTTTGTTCTCAGTTCCACGAAAATGTGCCTCCTAAGTACCTAAGGCTTTCTACGAATAAAGAATATGTACATATATATACGGCTTTTATCTTTTCTTACAACATCAGAATCGAAGCATCTACCAGTCTACAGTCAGCTAAGTTTTCGGTGTTCAAAATGGCGACTTGAAGACTAAGCAAGTTGACAAAACGTAAGTCCGTGCAATGTCTGCAGTGGTAACTACAAATGCTGGTTTACCAGACTTTTTTTAAGCGAGCAAGCTAGAAGGATTTGACAAAAGTAACACAATAAAGGTTACAAAATGTTTCTTTTTGTGATCATTTCTTTTATTGTCATGGCTCGTGTATTTGAATCTGTTTTCACAATCGGCTTTGCTAACTGCTAAATACGTTGCTTTTATTCAGCTGAAAAAGATACAGGCAGATGTCCTTCACCATTTTCTCATTAAGTCTTAGTTCGAGTTAAAGGTTATACATTATTAAAGTGATTCGCAATTCCGAGAAAAAGCCCGTCGCACTAGGCGTCATGTTATGGTTTTGTCATTATTTCAAAGTTAACATTGGGTATTTCATTTAGGAATGTATGCCGAGCGAACAGGATACTTTCCAGCACTTAAAAATCTGAAATAAGGGTTGAAAAAAGACTGTTTTAGTTCTTTAAATATAGGTATATCATTGAATTAAAACTTGATGCAAAACTTTAAGCTCAAACTTTAAGTTCGATGCAAAACTGAGGCAGTCCGAGTCTACTTGGATTCAGTTATGTCGGAGTTACATTGATGCTTATTATACAAATTGTACAGTTATGAATTGCTAGAGACCACGAGTCTGATCTCGTGGAACAGTTTAGTCAATTTCAGTGCGTTTATATATCCTCGTTTTCATCTATCGTTAATTTTGTTTCTTCAGCCACCTGCCCTGTCACACATCAAGGCAGTACACGTCTCAATTCGCCATTGCGTCTCACATTCCACGCATAATCATAGCGATCCAGAAGCTCGTTCTCCAGGTCTTCAGCCGTTTCCCTATCTGGGGCACTTTTAACACGAACCCACAACTCATATCTCTTTGTCAAGGCGTTGTTCATAAGATCAGCTTTGTTAGATCCGTTAGTGCAGTATTCGATAACTTTATCTCTTAATGACGATCCAGGATATGCCTGGCAAGTGCTTCCAATATACACTACAATTTTCGTCTCGTTCCAGTTCTCGATTTTTCTCGCCTGCCATTCATAAATTCCACATCCAGAGCCTACGTCATTGTATAGACCCGGAGCATGTGACAAAATTTCCTTCGATTCTCGCATCCAGCCATAGGGCCTCTGAGTATCAAAGTTTGGCTGTTGGGCGGCTTGTGGTACTATAGCTTTCACCCAGTCAGACCATCCCATCTGGAGAAGATAAGTTTTGGCTTCCGCAGCTTGTTCTCGAGGAAAACGAGGAGGAAGAATCGGATTCATGTTTCCAATGCTTAAACACGCTTCAGATAAGATTAACTTCATAGCAAAAAAGGTGACATCTCTTTCTAAATAGTGGTCACGTGATTTACACGCAATTGGCAGTTCAACAAAACCAAGCCAAGTGACTACATTTCTCCACAAAAATAAACCAAGCACAATGTGGAAACGGGACAAAAGGATAATTCATTGTGGGTGTAATATTATCGGTTTTAAGATCAGTATGATCTGAGAGCTTTAATTAAAAAGTTTGGTTTGAATTTCTTGGAAAGACAGGTGTTTCCAACAGATGCGCTCATTCAGTCTGTAATTTTGTTCATAAGATCAGCTTTGTTAGATCCGTTAGTGCAGTGTTCGATAACTTTATCTCTTAATGACGATCCAGGATATGCTTTGCATGTACTTCCAATATACACTACAATCCTAGTCTCGCTCCAGTTCTCGATTTTTCTTGCCTGCCATTCATAAATTCCACATCCATGGGCCGTTTCATATGGGAGACCCGGAGCATGAAAAATTTCCTGAGTTTCTCGCCTCAATCCATTCGGCCTCTGAGTGTAAAATCCTGGCTGTTGGGAAGCCTGAGGAACTATAGCTTAAACCCAGTCAGACCAGCCTGCCTGAAGAAGAAGAGTTCTCACTTCTGCAGCTTTTTCTCGAAGTAAACGTTGACCAGGAATCAGATTCATGTTAACAAGTGGTTAAACATGCGTAAGTGTGGCAAGATTAACTGGATAGCCAAAAAAGATAATATTAATACCGCCTCGCGCTCATGTGATTAACACAAAATTGACAGTTAAAGTCAAGCCAATTACTAGTTTCTCCAAGATAATATCCATACAATTATTTTGTCTTGAATTTTCTGAGAAAGGGAAATTTTTAAACTCCCATTTGTTTTTCACTTTTAAATCGTAGTTTAAGACAAACATTAAAGACAAAAAATTTCTAGTGGTTCAGCCTTTTTTCAGTCTTTGTCAGAAATAGCTCACGCCAGGAAAATTTTATTGTTGGCAAAGGTTTTTAAATATGCAAACGATTTAGCTGATGCGATAAGGAAGATTCTTTTAAAAAAGAATCTTCCTTATCGCATCAGCTTAAAATTCGTTTGCATATTTCTCTCTGTTTTGCAGGTGAGTTCTAATCGTAATGTAATGTTTTAAATCTTTGAAAATAGCTTCCTAAAAACATTTCTTTTTCAGGACGCGACAGTTCAAAAACAATGTCGTGTTTCAGCCAAAATTTGATAAAGCAAAAAAGCGAAAACCAAACATAACGTACTTTCTTGGAAAACGAAACGTAAATAAAATTTAGATTGAACCATATGATGAGCATAATTACTATTTTCTGTTCTTATTTTTCTCTTGAATGCAACTGGAAGGCTTTTTTTGGTTAGCCAAAGGAAATAAAAATTTTGAAGAATTTCGACGTGCAAATATAGACTACATCCTCGCAGAGAACATTTCCGCCGCCACTCGCCTCCCGCCACCTTTTCTGATGTACAAGACACAAAGTGCATTTCCTGGAAAGACAGGTGTTTCCTGTTTTTTAATCAGGCTTTCACAAAAAATGCGTTCATTCAGTATTCAGACACCACATACAAGATGTCCTTGCCGCTGTGGCTGCATTCAAAACTAAAATTAGAAAATTCATTTCGGTTGGCAACAATATTTTTAATTCTTTTTTTTATTTTTTTTTTTTTTTTTTTTTTTTTTTTTTTTTTTTTTATTTTTTTTTTTTTTTTTTTTTTTTTTTTTTTTTTTTTTTTTCTTTTTAAAAAAAAAATAATAAATTTTTTTTTTTTTTTTTTCTTCGCGTTTTTCTCAGCTCGTATTTAGATCAAAATATTTCTGCTCAGTCTGCCATATTTGGTTGATTTGCTTGTGTCTGTACGCCAAGCTAAGGCCCCCTGATGTTGGTTCCCAGTTCCAAGAAAACAAACCTCAAGTACAAAAAGTTTAAAAACATGTTATAGTTGTTATGCTTTTGAGCCATAACGGCAGCTGTTATACTTGTTTTCAAATTCAAATTTAGTGTTAAGTGAAAACGTATTCATATATATTTTCAACTGTGTTTTACCACCTTCCTGATTTGATGACTATTTGCTCTGATTGCTTATTAAAGGAATAGCAATTGCGAGGCATTTTCCATTTCGAGTAAAGAGTCGTCGTCCTTTTTTAAACAACTTTTGGGGTTTTACTGAGTTGCTAACTTATGGACAGGGATATTTATTGTAAATTCATATCAGTTCCTAGCTGATGAAAATACTACTACGAAACTTACATGCTTTGTTACAGGTATACATTTCTAACATTTATGACATGCTAATCGGACCAGGATGTTATAGGCCATACACATGTACGTAACACGGCATATTTGAACACATTGTTCATCATCAGAGAGGTAAACTCTGATATCTATAACACACACATGATGCTGAAAAAAAAACTGTCGTGGGTTCGAATTCCACTCGGGGCATCTGATTTTTTTCTAGCATTTTAGCGCCGTGTTACCTACATGTGTATGTTCTATAACGTCTCCATGTTCCTTGATGATGTTTTGGTACACTTAATGTAAAAAATCCTCGACAGTAGCAGAGCACCTCTCGCTTAGCTATTGAGCAAAATCCCACAAAAGCCTCTGTTATATAAGTACTAGACCACCGCGCCTCCCATAAAGCCTCTATGTAATTGTAAACCCAGCCTGCATAGCAGGTGCCTGTGTAGGTTTTGCAACTTATGGCTGGACATAGGATCAAACAGATCGCATTGACAATAATATAAAGATAACATTGAATACTTTATTTAGTACTATTTAGCCAAAGTAAGTTAAGTAAAAAGTACTTATATACAGTCGAAGCTCTCTTACGGACACTCTGGGGGTTCTTTTTTTGTTTTTCTATATGCTTTTTTCTAAATACCGCGAAATATATATCAATAATATAGAAACTAAAGATAATAAAATGCCTACAAAAGCTAAATGAGATTACTTTCATTTATATCAAGAATTCACACGTTTTCAGATATATATTTCCAGGATTAAACACTAAAGAGATGCAGGATCTTTAAAAAAAAGTGCTATTGTTTACGCAAAACTGATAACTCGAACTGGAACTCAATTTGAACAACTGCGTGCAGCATAAGAATTAAGACTGCGTAAAAGCAATCAGAACTTTTATATAAAATTGTTCATTATGCCGTACATGTACAAGGTGGTACTAATTTCTCAGTCTGTAGATGAAATAAAAGATGAAATAGTGTGTTGACCATTTAAATGAAAGCTTTTGAACAGTACTTTCATGTGGTGTTGATAACTGTGATGTACAACGTAGTTCTATAAGCTGCTAGTTTCTACAGATAAACTCTATTAATGTTTGACTATTTAAATAAAAGCTATTGAGTCGTACATTCATGCGGGCATTCATGTGGTACCGTTTAACAGTCTTTAATTGGTAGCTTTGGCGAAATTTCGAGTAAGAGACTTAAGTTACGATATCTGGTTTGTTGTTGTGACTACAGTGTGCGTTGTTGTAATTAGTGTACGGGAATATCTGCGGGCTCATTAACTCAATAGCTATCACGTGACCTGGCCACAACCTTGACAAAAATGGGCTCACTTGGCACCAGAATTGTAGCAGCATGGAACTTGATTGTTTCGGTAGTGCCCAATCCTCTCTCGAATTTCATTTTCTGTAGAATTTTAACCAGCGCAATCTTGATTTCGAGCTGAGCCAACCTTATTCCAATGCACTGTTTAGGACCCAGGCCAAAAGGTAAGTAAGAGAAGGCTGGGCGCTTTTCGGCCACTTCTGGAAGGAAACGGTCTGGGTCGAATTTCTCAGGCTGCAAAGGAAAGATACAACATTTAAGGTCGCGGGGACAGGTTCCGCTTGTCGGTATGCATTTATGAAAAGTGTTGGTGCCACGACGTGCGACGATTGATGCCGAAAATGTGCGAAATATCTATGAACAGGATCCGCAACATTTCTTCGTCGACAACTGCACATGCAAAGCGCTTTCTGGTGTTATACACTATATATATTTTGCATTGTTCTTTCTACAAAAGCCCGTGGAATAAAATACGCAAAATTACCAAACTTACATTTTTTGACATTTTTGCTTGCTCGGGAAGTCTTCGGAAGCGTAAAAAAAAAATATTTTTTTTATCCCCCGCGACCTTAAATATATGACTGATGCAAGCATTGCGTCGAAAAGATATGTTTCCTAAACATTTAGGCATGCAATGCGTGCAGAAAACTGTAGATGCCAGCCTTTTTTTACCGCAATAATAAAACCGGCATTCATTGATTGGAGGCAACTTCCTTTGAACGAAAAAGACTCAAAAGACGAGGTTCACTTGCTGGAATTAAAATTAGGTTGTTGTGTATAATGAAAAGACGTATTTACCTCGGGCCAGTAGTCAGGATCACGGTGAACACAATACGTCAGAATATAAACACCGACGCCAGCAGGGAATTCCACACCATTGATTACACAGGTCTCCATGCAGTCACGGACATTGACATAACCAACGGTATACAGGCGGAGAGCTTCGGAGACGACTCGGTCAAGGTACTCAAGACTCTGGACAAATTCGTAGATTGAGACATCACCACGTGACCTTGTAGCTTCGTCAATTTCACGCAAGACCTTCTCTTGTATCTCCGGGTAATTAGCGAGGAGGTTTGCAATCATAGCTACTGTAGAGCCAGTTGTTTCGGAGCCCGCCACCAAGAAGGTTATACACTGGCCTACGATTTCTTCGTCTGTCAGAGTTTTGATTTCGTTGTTGTCCACATCTTTGGCTTCTAACATGAGTTGTACAAGATCCCTGCGTCCATCTGCGCCCTTTTTTCTGAGTTCCAGAATACCTCTGGCCAGTTTTTCGAAGTACGGAACATGCTGAATTGGATTTAAGTCGAAGAACTTCTTTAACTGACCATAGAAAGGAAACATGGTCAAAGCTCGGATGTAGACGGGAACGATGAACACGCTCAATGCCTTCTTCACCAGTTCTGGGTCCGGATTGGTTTGGATGTCCCCTTTAAGACCAAAAGCAGCTGATAGGATCACATCAAGACTGAACTGACTACAGGGTGTGCTAATGTCGACACTTTTATCTGCAACATATAAAAAACAATAATAACAATAATCTTTATTGACTCACACGACTTTAGTGAATAAACTGCCAGTCTGCATGGTAGGGTTCCTTCCCCTTTTCCCATGCAGTCCCCCATTCTCTTTGCCCCCCCTCCCTTCGACGCCTATTCTGCCGAAATTCTACATGCAGTGCAAACGGCAAATTTCCACAGCCGTTGTTTGGGATGGTCACGCAAGCGTTGCGTGACTACCTTGATAACGGCGGCGAAAAAATGGTTCGTCCCTAACACAACAGTTACATACCTTGGCCTTGCTTTAACATGGTAACGCAACAGTAACTTGGTCTGTCGAATGTCTAACGTCCGATTAGCGTTTTTAATACTCTATACGTCACTTTGTTCGATTAAGTACGCTGTTGTGTTTCCGTTCGCTGAAAGCCGCAAAACTTTTAATGTTAATTCCCCGCACGAAAATACAGTCTCTTCAAATCGACCAATAAAAACGTGACTCCAGACACGTATTGTATACAACTAACTAGTCCTTTTTAATTATTTTACCTACCTTCCTTTGCAAAGTTTTCGAATTTTGACAGCAAAATGTCGGCTGCCTCTTCCATGATGGGCACGATCTCTTTTAGTTTGTACGAGCTGAAGGTTGGGGTCAAGATGGAACGAACACGTCTCCAATTTTCGTCTCTAGCGCCGAACAAACCTTTATTCAGAGGAGCCCTTCCGGCTAAAAACTCTGGCCTGTTCCTGAATTTGTGAAAGTCCTTCACCAGTATGTGCTTGAGTATTTCTGGATCTGCGACGGCAATAATTGCATCCCTCCCCATGTACATCTTATAAACCTTTCCGTATCTCTTGGCATATTCCAAGAACGTTTTGTGCAGGCCGCCATATTTGGAAGCATCCAAAAGGTTTCCAATGTAAGGCCACGGTTTTGGTCCCGGGAGAGAGACATGACTCGTCAGTCGATAACCCGAGATACCTAACCAGTAAATAACCACTGCTAGGATAAATATCAGACTTATCCAGCCGTAATAAAAGCTCGGTAATCCCGCAACCAGATCCAGCATGTCTGCTTGTTTCCTTTGAAAAGCCCAAAAGGTTTACTTATCTGGCGCGTCGTAAATATGATAGATGGGTTTGGTTAACAACATCAACGGATATTAAATGCCTTTTTAGCTAAAAGAAAACGCACAGACCTTAAGTAAACATGCCAACCTTTTGTTTCAAGAGAATAAAAATAAATTATACTTGTCAATGGGATATATCGATGTCATACAAGCTTGTCCAATCAAATCTGGGCTAATTAAAAGAAAGAAATGGCATTACCATTAAAAAGGAAAAGTTTAGAATTGGCGGAATCAGCTATTAATTAATTTACTCAGACAAAACGTTATTACATATAAGCGATGAATGAATATCCAAACTAATTGAAACACCCTTTCGACTTCCATCCCATGTTATCAGTTCATTTCGTGACAACATTTTTAATTTGATTTACTATTTGTGTCATTTTGTATGAACTCCATTCAAAGCAACCGCACAAAGGAACCGCACGCAGAGCAAACCATTTACTGCTTGAAACTGTTGCTAACAACATGCAACATAAAAATGAGAGAAATGCAGACAAGAAAACTATTAACACATGGCAAATCGCCTTGACGTTTATCGGAATGTACTTGGAACACTAGGATCTTATCGCTATTCCAACTGTACGTCATGATAACGTCAAGGTCATCAACACCCGACAACATGTAAGTGGCCGACTTCGAGGGGTCATTCATGCATATAAAAAATTGCAAATTGGTCGATTTATTTATTTTTAATTGTCAATGCTTTTACCTGTCGTTTGATACTGACGTGCTTAAAAATTTTATATTCACAACAACTCTTGTGCATGTTTACGCCAGAATGGCAGGTTTTACCGCCCCGCTTTCGAAGTGCAAACTTGCAATTTTTTTCATGAATAAATTCCCAAAGCAGCAAAGATGAAAAGCAGGGGGGGGGGGGGGAGAAACGAGGTCTGGGACCGAGTAGCGATGCTCTCACAACTTGCAAAGCGATCAATTCACGATGTAGTCAGCGGTTTTTGGACGATGATGCAACAGGCAACCTTTTCCCGCGAAATGGAAGCTGCTATGCCGTGGAATCACTTATTATAAAGGGGTTTAATTCTCTTAACTAAAAATCTAAAAGCAGCGTGTTTATCCGAAAATTTCGTCATCGTCGTGTAGTTTTAAGAACGCAGAATTTTGTGATGCCGTGCTACTTTTTAGTGCTGAAATGCAAATGTTTGTACCACGATTTTCAACTGGCCCACATGGGGATTGTAAATGAAGTAAAACAAAGAAAGACTACGTCAACAAACATCCTCGAAACAATAGAGCAAAAACAATAGCTCCGACCAGCGCAGGAATATTCGATCGCCACGTTTTCATTACCATTCTCGTGATGGTTTTATTTCATAACAAACACCACATATTGACACCAAGAACCTTTCCGGAGATATTCGCTGCTTTAAAGACAAAACTTAGAAAGTCTTTTTTATTACTGACATATATAAAAAAAATTGAACTCTCTCACTGGTCCCATGTTGTTATTGTTTTGACAAGTTCACAAAGAAAGGAGCTGCTCATGCGCCTTAGAGACATCCGCTGACTACCGCCCCGATGATTGCTTTGCAAGTTGTGAGAGCATCGCTCAGATTTCATTTAAGAGAATGTATGGGAAGTTGCTTCCCCCCCCCCCCCCCCTGATGAAAAGAATACTGACCATGGCACAGGGTTGAGAATAATTCGCGTAAACGAGGCTTTGTGGTGAATTTTGAGCATATGACGTGATCATGCATAAGGCCTTTTGGCTCTTTTGCTCTGGAATACTTTCTAATATATAAAAACTTTGAAAAAAGGTTTAGCCTGGTAGTGGCATGATGCTGCGTGACTTCATATCCAGGGAGATAGTCAACCTGGCGGACCCGTAGCCGACAAATTTTTATCTTTGATCAAGTAAATTACATTAAAATAGTGAATGAACTAGCTTGGTGTTTGTAAACAACACTGAAACATTTAGACTTAAAAGACTGTGTCAAGGATGGTGTACAAAGTATACGTAATGGCCGTTTTTTTAAGTTTGCCGTTGTCGTTGAAAAACTGCCTGAATCTTTCATATTTTTCGCCGTCCTTGTCCGTTTTCGGATAAATATTTCCTTCCCTGGTTTTTTTCTATCTGAGAAATTATTATTTTTAGGTTTCCTTCAATTTGAAAGTAATAGTTTGAACATAAAGTGACTTTGAACTGTGTGATGGAGCTCGTTGAAGGAGCTGTTGAAATACACCTGTACACCAAGTGCTCCAAAATACGTCAAAAATCACCGAAGTACATTTAAAGAGAAAACAAGAAGCTTGAGAAGCTTGGGAAGCTTAAAATCGGGCGCTTAATAATTAGCTATCTGTTTTGACTTGAAAGGCAGGGTAAAATACAGTAAAAATCACTGGAAAAACAGTTAAACCTATTCAGGCCGGGGGGGGGGGGGGCTTTTGAGGCCCGCGCTGACTTTGGATGCTTATAACTTTTTCAAGATTCAACCAAACGCTGCCAAACTTTGCGCGTTTATCTAAAATTTATCTCGCATTAATTTGGTAGGATTAGTTATTGTGCCAGTAACTTTAAATCACCTGGCAACGTCATTTTGACAGGCTTGTTTTCCCAAATTTGAATTTTTCGTGTTTCTATTTAATAATGAAAATCTGGAATGTTTTCAAGATTGCATTATTACTTAATGACATAATGGTCTCAATTTATAAAAATTTATTTCACACAATACAAATAAACGATTGAACTAGACGTCTAGAAAATATAAATTTGTAACACTTAGCAAAGTGCAGCCTTTTCGCAATACTTAATAAAGGCGGGGTTTTTACCTGAAGACCAATTTTTCCAACGCTTTAGGTGGCTGACGCATTTCAGCTGTATTTTCCAGCCCTTACACTTTAATGGAACAGTATACAACTCCTAATCAGGTAACTACTTTTGTCAAGAAAATGATCACAACTTATTGACCAATGATTAGGTATTTGTTTCATACCATTACTGTAATAGCAACTGGTGAAGAATAGTAGTACTAACCCAAAGTATAAGGGCTGGAAAACACTGAAAACCATTTTCGCCGCGTTTCAAGGAATCCAAAAAAGCTTTACTTATCCCATATATATTTGTTTTGCAGTATTTTGTTAATTTTTGGACGATTTTGGGGGATGTCTGGGAAGCGATATTTTTTCTCAAAGGATTAGTAAAATTTAGACAAATAAGAAGTATTGGAGATTTAATGTGATTTTAAAATTTGAATTTGAAGTTAAAAATTGGTGGACGGACACCAAACAGTCTCCTGACAACCCGGAGTGCTCTTGCGAGGGGGTCAACTGTTTGGAGGTGTTTTCATTCTTTTCTTCAATCCCTTCTTTAAATCTCTTAAAGTTCCATTCAAATTCAGCCTTTCACCCCCACCTGTCCCTCCCTTTCTACTCTCATTCAATTTATGTTTGTTTACATTTCCTAACCAATTCAGTATCGTACTAATCTGTGCCAAGCAATCAGATAATAACAGAAATTTGCCTTAATTTTGATCTCCCATACCAAGACCTTAGAGTCTAAACCGCTAATAAAACAAAACACACTTGATAATATTTCTCTGACGTAATTATACACCTTGCAGTATTAACGTACTAACGAACTTGATAACAAACCCCATGTCGTACTAAGGATTTTTACTGATCAACATAGAAAATAAGTTCACAATGGTTTGTTCCCAAAACGTTTTTTACTGTACAGAGGGTCTGTATATTGACCTGTAACTTGTATACCGTATTGAAAAATTCAGAACGAACCGACTTCTGCCCGCTACCATGATATCATGTTGAAAAATTTGCTCGTTCGAAACCGTAGCAAAATCGTTAGAGACAGACAAGATACAGCCGTTTACTGGCAGTCTTTGAAAATCCTGAATTTCGTCAAAATGAGCCAATATAAAGTTTTAAGATTTCCTTTATCAATATGGTTCTTATCTTTTTATTCAATTCTATGAACTGCTTTTATGCAGTACTGTCCGCAAAGATTTCAATTTCCTCAAAGTTTCGGGACAAATGGATCCAAAATATTTCGTGCAGAATGTAATTTGATTAAGCAAATGTTTTCACGTCTATAAATACTTCAAGCAGTGAATGAAAAACCGTTTTGTTTTCATCGATGAGAACCACTTTCAAATAGTTAATGCATAAAAATAACAATCAGATCAGAATACAATAATTATTAATGTAAGGTCTCGCTATTATGTCTCGGCAGAGATACTTCTTTTTTGCAAGTTCAAATGCATGCAAATTTCGTAATTCGATTCCATTGTCTTGTTTACAAACTCTTTCTTAAGAAAGTTGTATTTTCGTGAATAAAACCCATTGGCCTGTTTTGTTTTCCTGATCATGTTTGTCTGTGATTTTTACAAAACATGTGGTCTTTTTTTTTCGGAACTTTAAGTTGTACAAAAATTCCTATTTTGAACGCAGATGCCACTTCCGGAATTTCTCATCTAAAATTCAATTGGTATTTAATTATAATTATTCGAAGTTTTCATTTTCAAGTCATCTTTTCATTCGATAGCTTTACTGATCTCGTAAAAAAATCCATTCAAGTTCACACCAATACTGTACATTGCCAATGTTTTGCAATGTACCGCCAGATCACACTGCTATTTGTAGAAACCAGCAAAGCGTCTAGTTTCAAAGTTTCCCACAAAAACATTGCGTGACATGAATGACGTTACCCCTTTTATTTACAAAAATAGCTTCAACTTGTCAAAGCAACTACAGTTTTACAATGGTGATTATTAGTACTTTACCCCTTAAGCTTTTTCCTCTGTCCTCCCGCCGAAGCAAAGAAGAGATAGTCGACCCAGTGTTCCTACAACGATTTACTGTCACACTAAAATGAAACCGATTGACCCAGGCTATCCCCGTCATGTTTAGCCGACAGGAGACTATCGTCTAGGACGACCAAAGGGTAAACTATAAATCGGCCACGCCCGATTAAAAAGAATTCAGCCTGCATAGAAAGACTTCGTGTTTTGGGACTTGCAGACGTTTTTGTTTACTCCCCGGCATACTGTATTTTGTGGACTGGACTGGACTGGACTAGTGAAACGCGGACTAGTAAAACGCGGACTTGTAAAACGCCTCTAGACACTTCCTTGGCCACAATCATCTTACGGCTCTCTTCAATGCATAATGTCTAAAAAAAAACAGTAACCTCAGAAAGAAGTCAGAAGCAAATAAGGTCGAAAGACCGAATTTGAACATATAACGGCAAATGTTCTAATGTCACGAACGTAGGAGTCGTGTAGGCCCGTCACCTTTATTTACCACATACTGCCCCCAAATTAAAACAGTACCCTCAGAAAGAAGTCAGAAGCAAATAAGGTCGAAAGACCGAATTTAAACATTTAACGGCAAATATTCTAATGTCACGAACGTAGGAGTCGTGTAGGCCCGTCACCTTTATTTACGATTGACTGTTGATTTCTGGACGGGCCCCGTTCTACCTCGTGCGAGCAATACAAACGACTGCACTCAACAGACGTCAAGTAGTGGACTCATAGCATCAATCCCGTTGTTTTAGTAGGGGTTTGCAGAACGAACATGTGCTATACAGAAAAACATCTCCACGCTAAAACAGACCATAGAGTGCTCAAAAAAGCTAGAAATATGCCGTCGAAGAAACACACAAGAGCTTCAAACACAAATTGTTTCGCCCGCTAAACCGTTTAGTTTTATCCGATTTACAAGCGCTTGTTTTACAAGTCCGCGTTCTACAAGTCCGTGCTTAACAAGCCTTCGTTTTACAAGTCCGCGTTTTACAAGTCCGTGTTTTTCTAGTCCGCGTTTTACAAGTCCGCGTTTTACTAGTCCGCATTTTACTAGTCCGCCTTTTACAAGTCCGCGTTTTACCTGAGTCCTCGTTTTACTAGTCCGCGTTTTACAAGTCCGCGTTTTACTAGTCCGCGTTTTACTAGTCCAGTTCAGTCCTCGAAATACAGTATGCCAAAACTCCCCGCCCTCTAAAGATAAGTCCTTGACGGTTCTTGTCGTTTTTCGGTGCCTATTCATCTTCGGCATCTTTCTCATCCACCTCTCGTTCTGTCCTGTGTCTGTCATCACACGAAAGAAAAGCTGATTCTCAAAAAATCTGCCACAAAAGGAAATTGACAAAAACAATATGAAAACCATATATCGAAAGTTTCTTATTCTAAAATTTTATCATACGTCTTAATTCAGAGCTACAAAGAAGTTCCTCCTTTTGAGTTATTGATACTGTTCTTACAGTACCTCTTTCCACTAGCGAAATTTTACAAAATTCCTTCGCGGCGAAAAGGTAGCGCGAATCCAGAACAGACTCCAATCGAGAGTGGGTTAATTCTAGATTACTATTAATTACTTATTACAACATTCATTTTTAAAATAGTTTCCCAAGCCGACTAAGCTAACTAAACGTCGAGTGTATCTTACAGTAAACAAAACATGCCGTTATGACGCCGGAAATCCAGCTCACGCATACTATACCCCGTGACTCACGCAAACCTCCGACTTACGTGCTACTACAGTCATTCCTTTCTGAACATTTTTTTTTTTACCACCACCGTACCTTTCTACCCAAAAAACTCATGAAACCGCCCGGTTTTAACCTGTTTTAACCTTTCAAAAATTAGTCAAGAGCGTTCGAAACTAAATAGGATCCATAATCACAAACAACATACAGCCGTTTACCAGCACTCTTTAAAACTCCTGAAACCCTTCAAAATCAGGCAAAATAAATCTTTGAAATAACCTTTATCAATGTTTCTTATTTTTTATTCAGTTCTATAAAATGCCTTTCATACACTACTGTTAAACAAAAATTTCAATTTCCTCAAAGTTTCAAGACAAAAGAATAACAAATATTTCGTGCACAATGTAATTTGATTAAGCCAATATTATCACGTCTAAAAATACTTCAAGCAATTCAGTGAAAACCCGTTTTTTTTTTCGTATCAACGAAAACCACTTTCGAATAATCAATACATGAAAATAACAATAAGATCAAAAGGAAGAAAGGAACCTTTCTAATTATTTGAAGACTTTCAAAGCCGTGATATTATGCATCCAATCCGCGATAAAATTTAATTACAACAAAATCCAAGTTCTCATTTTGAAGTCCATTTTTTTCAGTTGATACCTTTATCCAACTTGTGAAAAATTCCATTCAAGTTCCTATTAATACTGTACATTCCCAATGTTTTGCTCAGGTCTTCAGAAGCGTCTTACTAACCAAATCTAAAATAATTCCAAAACATGCTGTACAAACATTCTACTCTTTGTGACAAACGACTTGACGACCAATTGGGGCCCAGTTCTCGGCCGGGTCCAGTTCTCGGCCACTTTGTGTTTAACGCGTTTTTTTTACACTCCAGTTGAATTAAAAGAAAAAGGTATTTCCTTCAAACGATAGACTGATTCATGTGCTTTAAGTATCTTGAGTTTGATCGTTCAATTCGATATAGAAAGCTCACACGTCGAGTTTACGCGGAGGTAGGTGAATTTGCATTCCCGAAAAATTTGTTTGTTTACGGCTCCTTAAAATTCATGGATGTAGTTAAATTCGTATTTTATCCAAAAGCCCCCACCATACGAGCTAATTTTTGGCATGTGAAACGTAGAATAATTCAGCTTTCTGCTTTAGTTAACTTTTCGTTGAACCGTTGTATTTTTTGGTCTTAATTTACTTCGAAATTTTTTCTTGTGACGTTTGCGTATTTGCCAGTTCTCGGCCACCCTGCTCGCTATCACAGCTTAGCGCTTGGTTTTTAATATAATTTCATCTGCTGCTGCCAGAATGAAAGAAATAAATGTTTTAAAAATAAAGTTCAATCTTATCTCTAAGTTTTGAGCTGACTCTTGTCTTGTCTATTATTTCTACAACACCTAAATCTTTCAAGACCTTTTCACTGCAAAATAAACCATCTAAATGCACGGGTCACACAATGCGGTTTTGCCAGAACCTGCACATAGGCAACTAGGCGCGTTAAAATCCTTCTTTTCTAAAGTAAAACAAAGCATCATAAAAATAATTTGGGATCGATATAACATAAATAGGTTTACAGAGTGATTTTATGACTTTGAAAATTAATTGAGCATTTTTTTTACAGATAATTACGCACAAGCTTTTTAGTGGCCGAGAACTGGGCCAAGGTGGCCGAGAACTGGGCCCACAAATGGAGCTTTTATTTTTATTATTGCTCGGGCAAATTAATTTTTGACCGGTCGATAGCTTTACACCAAAAAGCTGAATAATGTAGCTAGCTCTGGGAGAAATTTCAAGTTTCTGCGGTTCTTCTGAGGTAAGAAATACAAGTTTACGTCAAAAGTGGCCGAGAACTGGGCCCCATACTGTACTTTGCCCCGTAAGCTTTTTCTCTGTCCTTCCGCCGAAGCAAAAAAACACAACCTGATTACACATTAACCCAAAAGTCGACCAAGTGTGCCTGCAACGATTTCCTGTCAAAACTAAAATGAAAACCATTGCGGTATGCGTCACCCGTAGCGGTTTTGTAGCAACCCCAAGCTATCCCCGTCTTTTTGGCCGACAGGAGACTATGCTCTAGGACGACCAAAGGGTAAACTATAAATCGGCCACGCCCGATTAATAACAGGCAAAAACGGTTATACAGCACCTTTCAACGTTTGCATGCAAAATACCTAAAAAAAAAACGCAAACATGGATATGCGAGTTTTGTAATTCTTAGTTAATTTCAGGAATAACACGCAGATACTTTTCAAAATGATTTTGTTTGCTGAGCCACCCTACATCAAATTACAACAACTAAAAAAGTTAATAGTACTTTCACCTTCTTTAAGTCTAGCTGAGTGAGAACGGGTGTTAAAGTCTGTCCTGAAACCTTAAAACTGGGAATCAGTAACACTTCTTTGGTAATGAAACCAGTTCTATTGTAAAATACTTTGAAAAGGCTTCAAAGAATACTTCTTACTATTTCTGAGATCTGAAGGGACTTGCTGAATATTTATAGTAGAAGAATGTTTTTCCAAGGTGTGTTTGTTTGTTTGAGTATTTGTTATTGCAAAAACCTTTCCAAATATTAGCCCATCCCAATTCCCAGTGTTACACTGGATCATTGTTTATGTACTCTTTTATCCCTGTAGTATCCACAAAGTCTTCTTTGACCACTTTGAGAATATCCTTAGAACCACGGAAAAGCTTCTGCCAAAAGAACTGAAGAAAACTGTGGTATAACGAAGCGTTAAAAACCATCAACATTAGGTCAATTATGGTCACCGCTTTAGCCTTGTCATGGTTAACTGTATAAAACTTGAAAGCAACCTGAGCTGACACCACTAAGAACTTACAGAGATTGTCCAATACGTAAATAGACATTGTGATGCAATAAGCAGCTCTTGAAATAGGTCGAAAATCTTTTTGTCTGCAAGGAGGAAAAGTGAAGTTCAACTGGTACAGTAAATATACAGTGCACAGCTTAGACAGGACCGCTAGGCACTCCGCTGGGATGTTGGCATGATTATTCTGGTTCATTATCAAAACATCATAGAGGACTACAAGAACTGTGGTTATGTTTAGAGTCCAGAAGTGCGGCTTTCGGACGAGGCACTTCAGTATTACTTTGTTCCTGACTGGTCTTAGATCGGCTAGGAACGTTGTGTTAAGCAAACAAATCCACACGCTCGATGTTAAAATAGAGCAGACCAACCACACGGTCATCCAGCAGTACGGATCGCACTTTGGAGTATTGTACAGGGTGAAGTTGGTGCAGTCCACACTTGTTGAGTCATGGTACAAAGTGCAGTCGACCGCAAATATCGAGAACATCACCAATGAAGCCAATCTAAACAGCTGGAAAAGGATACAGACTGGTGGAAAACCGGAACAAACCAGTTTGGCGAGTTTTCTGCGAAGCTGTAGAAGAATAGAGTTGATTATAATAAAAATGTCGAATCTTTTTAACTTCATTTAGCGATCAGGTTATACACAAGTAAAACAGTTGCTTTTAAACTTGCATTAGCTTTGTTGTGAACTTGATATTCATGATGATCTTGTTATAATTGTTTTGACATTAAAGCTGAGATATTGCAGTTTTAGTTCGAAGACTTTTCGGCCCCAGAGGGCCATTATACTGATTAACAATGCATAAAATGCGTTGCTCCCGCACAGATGTGAAAAATACTGAACGTGAAAACTATGTTTAATATGGATTCTGGTTAAGTCATCATAAATAGCTTTTTTTAGGATGAGTCAGGTACAGTACTGATTTTTCTTTTAATTTGGAAATCACTTAAAGACCAATATTTTTACTTTGTTGGATTGATGCTTGTATGAACAACATTGTGAACAACACAGTCAAGTCTTGTCTCTAAAGATGACTTCCACTCAGGTTGTCGAAACGTCACTAACCAACAACAGTTCTTCTTAGAACTACTACTCTCACCCGGACGATCATACTTTACGACTTACTGATTCGATCCGGCTGATCATGATACTCATGGGTTCAAACCATTTACTATAGTTGTGAAAATGTAAGTAAAAATTTACTTACTTGCTGCTGGGCTTCGTTTTTAATAAGTGGTGCACCTTCAGGATCGTCGTTCATCTTGAAATCTACAATATTACGTTATGATTTCACCTTGGCTCAGAAACATTTGGTTTATGAGCTAGCCGATGATCGATCGGCTGGTTTGTTGCCGTGTGACTCGATCGTCAGTGATTGTAATACTGCAAACGCTGAACGCTCCGCTCACTACGAGATAATTATGCTGACATCAAGCTGAAATAAATATTCAGGAACATAAAAGAAGTTAGTCAAGAACACACTTCATTTTACGAAACCTTCGAGCCAGTGTACGCTGAATCACATATCAGTACAAAGAACCATTTTACGCTATATTATGCAAATGATGTTCCCGGAAAAGCGGAAGTGCCTAGGCTAGTAAGCTGGTGAAGGCTAAATAAAAATGATATATGCAGATAATGAAATACGACGTCAGTTTGAGCTTTATTTACAGTGCAACTATCTTATTGACTAATAAGTCTATATCTCCGGCGATAAAATGCAATTGTAATCAAGTGAGAGCATTATTTATTGTATTTCTTGAACTGAACTCTTTTTGGCCGAACTACGTCGCTTCGACGAACTTCCGGCCTTTCAGTGAATCATGATTTAAATCCTACGAATTCGCTTTTTATACGTTCTTATATAGCTTTTTAATTTTTTGACAATTTATTTTATTAACTATTCATTTATTTTTTTTTTTTGGCAGGATCCATGTTGATGGCAGTTTTTATAACTGAAATGATCATTCAAGTGTCACGCATCGCCATAGACGTTTTTCGTCCATTGATATCTTTTACAATTGGCCTGTGTAAAACTATTTTTGATCTGGATTTCAGTCGAGGGAAGGACCGTATATGGTATATGGTAAACCAGACAATCGGTCAATACAGAAGCTGTCAGCTCCTTTATTTAGTCTATGTTGACATTTTTTGACAAATTTCCTGAACATTATTTTAGACCCAGTTGGGAAAACGTCATCGATTCTAGATCTGTGCAGAGCCCTAGCCAGCAAAGGGGCAAGACGATCAGGCACTTTCCTGCTCTAGTTTTTAACCCAAAAATATAAACAAAGCATATTTAGTTAAAATGGTTTTGAAAAAGTAACTTACGAAAACTGTCGAAAAATGCATTTCAAAGCATCTGGATTTCAAAATGTTCTAGGGGCATGCTCCCAGGCCCCCTTATCGGCTCGTATTGTTGGCGATTACAGATCTTGCAAGGTTTTATTGTGTGGCTACGGCCCTGCGGGTATTTCTTCGTGCGGCGCCATTTTTTGAGGGCACGGGGTGGGGCAATTCTTTTCGGCGTAGTTACGTACGGGCATAGTGTGGGTAAAACCAAGGAGCATAAAATGGTCTAATGTATCAACCCCTATGTATTACAGATAATAGGCACGTGTTTTGAAACCGACACGTACGTCTATGCATTACACTGTGTCACCATTCTGTATATTTTCCTTTATCCCTGTAGTATCCTGTTTAAGACGAAATCCACTAGGACGTCGGTTATATTTATCAAAGTTGGACAAAAATCAAGTACTAGAACAATTTAAATCCTATTGCGTTATTTCCTACCCTTAATAAAAGGTAAAGATGTAAGTAATTATCCGTGATAACACTAACAACAATTTCTTATCAGAGTCTGAGAAAATGAATTTCAAAGTTCACAAGGTATAGGCAAAATCTCACGTGTAGCCATTTTGGAAATTCGTCTTAAATAAGCGATTCAGTGGAATTCAGCGGAACTTCAAAATTTGTTTTCGATGTTTGGTGTTGTTAGAAAAGATTTCTTTTGATAAGATATTTGAAGCAGTAACAAAAAAGTTTGCAATAAGGTGGAAATAATCATCTGGTACAACAATTTCTTATCAGAGTTTTGATCATTTTCCTGACAGTAGTGGTTACCATAGCAACAGTATAACCCGTTAAAACACTCTTAATTGAAGCTTTCAGTGTTAATAACATTTTTTGTTTGATGAGCTAAGGCTGGGTGCATAGCGGGTGGGGGTAGGGCTACAAGAATATTACACGATCTGCCCACCCTTTTCCCACTGATAACTACAGCAAATAAAGGAAAAAGGTTAACCCGAGTAAGTGCACTGTGGTTGTGCCTATACAAAACAAACTGAACTTATGATTATATTTCGGTACAACTATTTACCAAAAAGATTGTCAAAAACTTTGTCAAATGGCAACTGTTAATGGTGCACGGCAATACTTAGGGCCTGTTTACATGATTCCGGAATGACTTTCATTCCGGAACGAGTTCATTCCATCCCCATACATTTCTCTGTATCTGTTTACATGATACCGAGACGAAAGTCAAGTCATTCCGGAATGAGTTCGTTCCGGTTTTCTTTCCGGAATGAAAGTTTCGTTCTGGAATGACATTTCATTCTGGTATCATGTAAACACAGAACGAATTTCGTTCCGAGATGAAATCGCAACTCATGAAACCGCACACGGACTCCACAGTTTGAATTCAAAGCGAAAAAACGTAATAGCATTTACTGTTTAGCCCAAAGAAGCAGCTCTATGGTCAAATTACTTGTTAAAATCGCAGATACGGCCATTAATGGGCACAAAAACATGTTTGCGCGAAACATACGCCATCTTGTTTTGATCTCGCGCGAAAACCGCGCACGTGAAAATGCCTTTGGTTGAACCGGTCGACTCTGTCATGTGAATGCAGAACGAACTTCATTCCGGAACGAGTTTCGTTCCGGAATGAAAGTCATTCCGGAATCATGTAAACAGGCCCTTAGTGCATTGAGCTTTTGATCCAGAGGTCCTGCTGTCATGTTTTTTGGGTAGACATATTAACACTTACACAGTTCCTCTCTCAACACAGGAGTATAAATTAGGTACATGTAGATTGTTGGGGTACCTGGCAAAATACTCGGAGGTACGTAATTCTGCAATGGACCAGATTGATGAAGTATATGATTGAGCTTGAAATATATTAGCCTGCTATTTGCTATAAAGGTGTTGATTTAGCACCTTATGGGGCTATACTAGCTAGCTGAATGTTTCATTTAGTCCAAGATGGTATAGGCCTAAATACAAGTGACTCGTGAGCTAGCTAGATATGATATAAGAACCGGTTACGCCAATATGTAACAAAGTTCACTTACTTTCTGCTGGGCATTGTTTTGAATAAGTTGTGCACCTTCGGGATTTTCGTTCATGTCTTGGTTCATTACGATTTCACCACAATTCGTCGGAAATGTTTGGCTAATCAGACTCGTTCAGCGATCGGTTGGCCTGATACTTCAGTGGTTTATCTAGTGAACTATTGCACAGTGTACAAGGTTATCGTAAACGTTTGCTGCGACATAATTATCATAACACCGAACTGAAATAAATGCACATGCAGCAATATAAATGAGGCTAAACAAGAGCTGACGCCAGTAGGTTGGATCACATTTCTTCTGAGAAAAGATTGATCATGTTTACGTCATAGTATATCACGCTATTCTGGATGACATTCCGAGAAAAGCAGGAAGCAGCTCTTTTCGGAGTGGAGTGGTCTCAACATGTTCGAATTGTAGAATGTTATTAAGTTTATCGAGCCGGAATGGCTGAGCGATCGGACAAGCAGTCATGTTGTTATTGGGTTTAATTGATTCTTTTTAAATGACAATTTTTCTGGTAGCCTGCGCTGCAGCCGGACGTGGCACAAAATCCTCGATATATACCGGGTTATAGTTCGTCTGCAACGCAGGCTATTTTTCCGAAAGGTCGGAAGAAAACCAGGTATATTTATTTCTCTCTCTTCAATGAACTTCCGGTCTTCTATGAATAAATAAAGTTCTACGAAATGTCAAGTAGAGCCTCAAGTGTTTTCGAGAATTTTAAGTGTACATGTATAATACAGCTCACGAAAATCTAGAGGAGCACCACCAAATATTTCTTTACAAAACAGTAGTTTATTCAATGTACAATGAAGTGCAATACAGCACTCTTGAGAACCAATACTTTTAAGCCTCTCCGGCCGGGATGTTAGTAACCCGAGAAAACATACTAGGGAATTTATCGTCTTTAAACGTATGACACTGAAGTTAAGTTAATTCCTAAAGTAATGACCTTCGTTACTTTTGTTTTATCAGCCATTTTCTATCACTGCTGCCTTTTGAGGTTCGCTAATTTTGGGCAGCCAAAACGAGTATCGAATGTATGCAGATCCATCATAAAAATAGTAAACATATCAGTCGTGTATAAAACGTTAGGGAAGGAATCTCAGTTTTTCGACTTATACACAGTCTGTTCACAGCCCTCTGAAGGTCTCAATTTTTCTCGACTTTTCCTCGCTAGTTAAACGCGGGAACATAACCGCGAGAGAACTGGACACCAGTGCAAAACGGTAGGCGCAGAGGGGTGGGTGGCTCGTTCCCCAGCCCCCACCCCCTTCGTGCTTTGCGCTTGCGCTCGCTTCGCCCGTTGTTTCTTTCGCGTTCTTATCCGTTGAAAAATGGAGAGGCGGCAAACAGTCTAATTTAAAAGTGAAAAAAGAATTTATATTATCCTAAATAATTTTTTTTACATTAACTGAAAAGCTCGGGAAAAAATTCCGAGTTACAGATGGGATTTGAACCCACGCTCTACTGTTATCTATAGTCGGACTCTATATTGCCTTTTTAAAAAGGCCAATCTAAACAATTGTATATTATCATAGCAGTCCTGTACACACCGGCAAGTCAAGTTACGTTTGAGGTCGGAATAAGCTCCGGCCTGATGGGCCATTAGGCTCGAACACCTACGTTACCTACTTTCCGATTTCGGGAACCGTGTGCAAGAAAAATAAAAGATATCTACCCGCAGGCTACTTTAAGGTAATTATTTGTATTTCCCTCGAGTTTTGATTGGCTCATTTGGTTGTGAGTACCCTAGGGGTTTGTTGTGGTGGGGATGGAGGAAGGGAGCTACCGTAGTCATAATAAAAATTAACCAAGCGTTACCTTAACACTTTCCCGCTGTTGCCAAGCAAATCACTTGGTTGGTTTGTTTAATAACATAAAGTAAAACAAATCCAAATATACAAGTTACGCAATCCATTTGTTAGGGTTTAACGCTTAGGGTGGTAAAACCACAAAACTGGTTGTAATTAGTAAATGCTGGTACCTGTCGAGTTATGATATCTTCTCTTTACGAGCTGAGAACCGTTTAGATTTTTTTGCTACTATTTACAAGGATTCAAAAAGACGTTTAGCCAGTTATCGAGCAAAAGAATCCGGAAAGAATGCTTTCATTCTCAGCCGAAATAAGGCGGTTAAAAAGTAAAGTTTCTTGGTACAATGTTTTATTGACAAAATGAACTCCAGCACAAACTGAGTTTCATCTACATAAATAGACGCCTGTTCCAGGCCGCGTTCTAAAAAGAAAACATATCGAAATTTATTTCAATTGCTTTTTGAATCTGATAAGCTACCTGTAGATCATTTGGTGTCTTAGAAGATTTCTTCTAAAATCATTAGTTTCAGTCAGAAAAAACGAATCTGTTACAGGTAGCTGTAGTTTATGAAAACTAGCTGGAAATAGATCCCCTCTCAGTGCGTCAAAATTTACAGTAACAATTTACGGTTAGCAGCCTCCTACGCAAACTACGCAAATTGATATTCAGATTGGTTAATGTAACCGACGTAAATACTTGGTTGCGTTAGGACGAAAATTGCCATGAAAATTCGATTTAGCACCCGGGGTGCTTATTAAATTTTGGTGCGTGGGGGGAGGGGGGTTAATTAAAGACAGGACGCTTATTCGTGACGGGGCATTACGTTGACATCTCAAAAGTTGCCTGAATCTGCAAACCGTGGACTTGGTAAAGTCTGCGGAAATTGATTAAAATTAAGTCTAATATAACTAAAAAAAACTTTCTTGATTCAAAACTAATTAATTTATTAACACAATACCTTTCTGGGTGCTAATTAGCGAAGGAAGCATATTGTGCAGTGAACTCGTCGGGATAATCAAGTGGCGCGGAGAGAGCTAAATGAAATCATTATAGTACGGGGAAAGTCTAAAGTGAGAATGTGCTTTATTTGGTGTTCTTTATTAAGACTGGTATTTTTCTTATATTCATTAAAGGTTTGTTATGATTAATTAACTCGGATTGCTTTTTGTTTTCCTTTTTTTAAGCGATGACGTCAGGAAATTGCTTATTGTCATCGCACGATGGGCTCTTTTACTCTGTTAGGGCGATCGAACAGAAATCAAGTTTAACTTAACAAGAAATCGCCGCGTAGAATACAAAAGCAAAATACTTCCGTGCAGTCAGAATGGAACACTACAATGTATAAACGAAAGAGACTAATTTTATAATGTGGTATATATTAGATTTAGTAGACAGAAATTTCTAATTCTTATAATACAGGGCCGCTGTAAACAAGCAGAAACAAGAGACCGTTTGACCTTTCTCGCCGCGTATCGCGCGTATGTAGTTTATCGGATGTCACACACTACAATATAACGCAATCTACTGTGTCTACGAAGAAAATGTATTATTAACTTTGTATCCTTGGCCTGTGAATTAATAACTACTGTATTTATTTGAATTCCATCAGATCCTAGCTATGCTGTTTAGACAATCACCAACATTGCTTCTTAGATTTAAAAAAAGAACACTGCAATTGAATAACAGTTTTTATCACGCACAAGGTGTCAGCTACTTTTATTTATGTTGAGTTTTTGACAAATTTCCTCAAAATTATGTGAAACGTCATCGCTTCTGCATGCACTGCATGCCGTTTATCTTGTTTCGTCGTCGCAACTGATGTTTTTCCCTACGCCAATGACGAGGGCCTTTGATAATTGTTTTCAGCGTCAAGTAAAATAATTTGAGACATTAAACAGCGCTATATCCGTCGTTACGTAGGATCGATAACTTTAGTTATCCGTGGTTTTAACCTTGCGTCCGGAGGTACAACAATCACATGTCTGCATGCTGTCGAATGCTGCCAGGCCAGGTGGAAAGGGACCCCGGAGTTGTTCAACTCCGTGGAAGGGGCACTCCGGGAGAAGGGGGGGGGGGGGCACCAGCAATTGGCGCATTGTATGAGCCATTGGTAGGCTCCTTCTGCCGGCATCTGTGAGTGAGCAGATCTTTAGGTGTGAAACACATAAAGTAAACCGAAAATTAAAAACGACAGTGTATTTCAACAAAAAAAAATGGTAGCTCTGCAAACAAGCACGAAATTAAACGTTGTGCAAGAAAAGGCATGATTTTAAATGTGTCGTAGCTTTAAATAAATAAATTCAAGTGTAAATTTAATCCAGGATACACAATGCAATGTAACAGGTGGTTAAATTAGTTATTTAATTTCGTTTAGTGGCTTTGATTCTGATTCATGTTTCTGTTAACATACGGGTGCAGTTTTCGCAACTAAAACAGGTTACAGTAGCACAAATAAGGTTACAATAAAGGGAGGTTCGTTATAGAATATTTCATTACTTTGCTTTTACATTCATCATGATTATTTCCGTCTGGAGTTAGAGCCACCTGCTTTGTTTACACGCTTTGTGCTAGCAGGGGCTGACCACAAAATGGCGGAGGAAACAAAAGTATCCAATCACCGACAAAGTTTTCCCAGCCACATCGCGTACAATTTGTGGGTGTAACGTTTAAATCGAAAATCTCGGCATCTGCTAGGCCTAAGCCAACTATAAACAAAGCTAAACAAATCTTAACTTTGATGATTTTATTTGCGCTTAAACAAGCAACGAAAACCATAACGTCGAAACGCTAAAATGCAAGCGGCCCAAGCATTAGTTGCAAGGTGTCTTTCGAAGACAAATCGTTTCCCCCATGCGTGACCGCAGCGGAACTCGTTAGACATTGGCACAGCGGTATCTAACGAATACTTTGGAACATTTTACTACGCGATTGTTCTACATTTTGACACCTGTGTTGCACCTAGAGAGACGACGCAACTAGCAGTAAAATATTGAGGATTTGTTTGAAACGTTTAGAAAGGAATCTTTTCGTTGGTGACGACAGACCTTTGTACAAACTTCAACTGAGGAATGCTGCAAACATTTGGTGATAAGCTCTGACGCAACTACGGACTTGGTTTTAAAATGCGGCTGTCTGTCATCGCGGAATTTTGCGCCTTTCTGATTTTATTTCACTTAGCGCTCGACGCGAATGCCGAATGGAAGAATCTTATTAAAGTTACCGTGCCGGAAGGGCAGCCAAAAGACTACGTAGTTTACAATGAGCTACCTTTTCCTACAGGCGATGAGAAGTATACGCTATTGTACGCACAGAAAGGAGACTCGCTAGACAAAGTCGTGTTATTCCAGGTCTCCTCGATAGGCGTTATAACAACAGTCCAACCTCTGATTTACGAGAAAGGAAAGACAAACAAGTACGACCTCACCATCGTGCGAAGATCTTCCAAAGAGACAAACGGAGGACTTGCCACGACCGTACGAGTTACGGTGCAAGACGTGGATAACTTCCCGCCAGTTTTCGCTTTCAGTTTATACAACGGCACCATTAAAGAAAATTCGCCAGCGGGAACTACAGTTATGGGTTTGGAAAACTGCCACGCCGAAGACCGAGACAAATCCGGAATAAAAGCGTACAAAATCATCAAAGGGAATGAAAGAGGATATCTGGAAATTTGGAAGTATGACGTTGGCGACAAGAGTTTCTTACAGTTGAAAGCGACAAACCGTCCGATCAAGCGAGGGAAGACCACGCCCTTTATGACGTTGGTTGTCGAAGCGGAAGACATGAGGGTTCCGCCATTAACAGCGCGCACCACCATCGGCATAAAGATCGAAGAGGTAAACGACCACACTCCAGTTTTTGACAAGAAAAGCTACGCGCGAGAAATAAGCGAAGACACACCACTCATGATGCAAGTTCTGAAAGTGCAAGCTTCAGACGAAGACGAAGGAATCAGTGGAGAAGTGTATTATTTCTTTCAGACTTTGACAACCTTTTTTACGATTAATGCGTTCACGGGAGTTATAACGCTGGTGCGCGAGTTGGATTACTCAAAGAGCGCGCAGCGTCTTCATCGACTAACTGTTGTGGCGCGTGACGCAGGAGTACCCAGTAAACAAACATCGGCCACTGTTACAATCACTGTGCCTCAAGACATCTCCAATTTCCCTTTTCCAGCGTCTCAAAATGCTGATCGAGAAAACACAGCACCTTTCTTCCCTAAAGCGCCGTACCACTTCACAATTCACACGTCATTTCCGGTGAAGGGAAGTCTTGGCGCCATCTTTGCCGTGGATGAGGATCCTCCTGGACCCAACAGTGAACTGCGGTACACGCTAGTCAGCGGCGGCTCTTCCGGTGAATTTAACCTCGACACGTTCAGCGGTGTGTTGACAGTGAACAAGGAGCTCGCTATACAAACATATACTTTGTCGGTTCGTGCTCAAGACCAGGGTACCCCTGGAAAATTCGCCACGGCACAGGTAAAAATTGATGTGGAGTATGTAGACAATCCGTACAACCATCCTACATTCAGTGATCCCGTACAAGCTATATCGGTTAAAGAAAACACTGAAATTGGTAAATCTGTGTTTCGAGCTTCGGTGATTTCCGACTCAAGCTCGAGCAAAGGCATCGTATACTCGGCAATCTTCGGCTCTGCGATGCCATACTTTAAACTGGACGAGGCGACGGGTGTTTTAAAGACTGCTGCCCCGCTGGACAGAGAAAAGCATGAGGAGTATGACTTGATGATAGAGGCAAGAAACAAAGAGAAAATCCCTCGCCATTGTCGTCTTTACCTCGTGATAGACATTACAGATGTAGACGACACCAACCCAGACTTCACCAAGCCAGTTTATGACGCCAGCGTGCCCGAGGGTAGCCCCGAAGGGGCCTTTGTCACTGTAATCCACGCAATCGATCAAGACAACCCTTCTGTTAGCTACGACGCTTCCAGCTCGTCCGAGTTTAAAATAGAGGCAAGCACGGGCGTGATAAGAACGAAACGAGTGCTAGACAGAGCAACTGGCGACAGGAAATTTCTCCTACATGTAACAGCGAGCGACGATCAGGGGAAGACTTCGAACGCGATTGTTAACATCAACGTAACCAGTGCACACGATTCCGCGCCCAAATTTGAGCTGGAATCGTACAGGGTTTCTCTGCAAGAAGGCCAGGGGAAAGTAGAGAATTTACTGTGCATCGCAGCGACTGGAAGTAATGGGCCAGTGAAATATTCTATAAAATCTTACCCAAAAGGCAAATTTGAGATCAATGAAATCACAGGTAAGGGAACATGCACCATTATATTTTAACACAGCATCCTATTCATGTATGACGTAGCGCATTTAAAACGTATATGAATGTAAAATTCTATGATAGTCCTTCCCGTAAGCTCTTAATTTAACTTGGCTTCTGGTAGACACCTCCAATACTGCTGAAAAGAGCAAGTCGTTTCTTGTAAAATCTAAACTTACAGGTTCAATAATCGAAAATTTTACAGACACCTGAATGTTGAGGGAAAGTTTGTGCCCCTAGCAGAGGTAAACGTAAAATGTCCGACTTTGCAGAAGGGTCTACAGGAGTCTACAGTAGAACACCGATTTCTCGAACCCTCGGTTTCTCGAAACTCCAGATTTCTCAAAACCAATTTTCGTTTACCTTGGATAGAACATCGTTGTAATTTTCCCCCCGCGCGATTTCTGGAAGCAATTTTCCTTTTTCCTTGGAAGGTCCTGGAGATTCGAAAAATCGGGGTTCTACTGTATTTCCCCTAAATGTATTTACTCAAATGTTTTACAAACCCTCTTCTGCAACCAGATTTGCCTTATTATAAGTTTCGTGTGGGCAGTTATTTTACTTCAAATCTGATTGACTGATCAAATAATTAACCTATAGCTTGTCTTAATATGCTGGGAGACATTATATGCTTGGCCCAGATTGAATGTGGCTTTTGTCATATTAAATCATGGCCTTATTTTAACAAAAGAAGAAATAACCTCTCTCAGATCTTAAGCCACCGCGACACACTCCCATTTTGATTTAATAAAAAATAACCGTTCTTTGATACCAATATAAAGCATTTCATTTTGAGGTTGCAAAATATCTTAACTTATTTATAGAAAGCGATTTATTTGGAAAATAATATTTACGCTCGCGACAAAAATTGGATCGCGAGTTTTAAAAATATTTTGAGCAGCCGTCATAAAATAATTGGAAAATTAAGAGAAAACAGAATCCTATGTCTTATCTCGCTTTGTGACATGACGCCGGAATTGGAAGAATTACTAAAAATATTTTCAGGGTGTGCTATTTATAAAGAAAAAAGCTCGCGTCTAGACAGGGTTTCTCTTCAAAAACCACAGAATTACTGCTTTATCGTGTATATGTTGTGGTTAAGTTCAATTTTATATATTGTACAATTTGACATTTTCCTTTGTTTTATATTCATTATCAGATATTACCATACACCAGAACAAAGAAAAATACCAAATTGTACGAAGGGTAAAACTGAGCCACAACACATATGTAAATGAAAATATTTTATTCTGAATCGCAACTGAAAAATTTTGAAGCAAATTACACATTTCGTGATAAGAGCCAGGCAATTTGTTAAGACTTTTGGCATTTTTATTGTTAATAAAAATTAACAATAAGTTAAAGGATCTATTTGTCTAAAGCTTGAGATATTTCAAATGAAATCTTGATTTCTTGATTAAAAAAGAAACTCCATAAACATAATTCCATTTCTGGTTTAAAAGACTTCACAAGCCGACGAATAAAGTTATTAGCTCGGTGAAAAGAACTTCGCAGGTGCCAATTGTGTTTTAATCCTCAGGGGAGATAAACGCGCTATTTCATTGGTTCAATTGCATGAAGGCCCGGCAAAAAAATAAATATCATTGAAAAAGAGGTGGAGTCGCCGCTGTGTGTCCCTCGTAAACGGCGAAAAGGTTGCAAAATAAGGAAATTTGTGCCATGCAGATTCTTTCACTGACAAAGATAATTTTCTTTCTTTTACTTTCTTATTTGAGTTATACTGTTTTTATTTTTTGTTAGACGCTTGAAATTCACCAAAGTATTATTTTCTTCTGCAGTTTTTGAAATTCCACAAAGGTATTTCATTGAAATTCAAACATGCACCGAATACTCGCTGCTCTAATAAGCGTGCACGTCGACAGAAAAACAAAGAGAGGGCGCCACTGTTGAAAAGCCAGAAAAAGTCTTCAAAGATTCACTATAACATTCTTTTGAAACCACAGCCAAGTTATTTTAATAACATCTTTTGTTTTTTACCAACAGGAAGACTGACCGCATTGAAATCGTTCGACTACAAGCTCGAGAGAAGCGGCTATCAATTTCAAGCTGTCGCTCAAAGCGAAAGCTCTCCACAAACGTCTACCGCCTCGATAACAGTGCTAATCACAAATGAAAATGGGCCGCCGGTCTTTACGAAGAACAACTATGAAGTTACAACTCAGGAAAACGTGGCGTCGGGAACTAGACTTCTTGTCAGTGATGAAAACGGCGACAAGAGCGGATTTCGCTTCTCTGTTGAAGAAGACAGTTCCGCATCTGATTTTGAATGTACACTGGACGACATCAAAAATGTAGATGTACTCGATCACTTTCAAGTTCTTCGGGTTGGATCGGAATGTCAATTGCAAGTGATTAAGAATTTCATTCAGCTTCCCAGCCAGCAATTTGAATTCCAAGTCCGCGTTACCAACGTCATACAAAGGAATCTATTTGGCAACGCTGGCGTGGCAGTCAAAGTGACAGATACGAATGACTTCGCCCCTGAGTTCACGCAATCCTCGTACTGGGTGTCTGTCGCGAGTGATACCCACTCAGGGACGAGTTTGGCACAGGTTACCGCTACTGACAGGGATACCCCGGGGAAAGCTGATTTCGTGTACGAGCTTCTGTCTGAGGGTAACCCAGAGGACCGAAGCAGGTTAGTGGT